>NC_045426.1:563020448-563323606 GCF_902635505.1 Sarcophilus harrisii | reverse complement strand
TTTTATTTTTTTATAGTTCATGTCTATGATTTTATCAGAGTGAAGAACTCCTACCTAATATTTATTTGATTTTACTGTTGCTGGTTCAGTCATTTTTCAATTGTGTCCAATTCTTTATGATCCTTTTGGGGTTTTCTTGACACAGACATTGGAGTGGTTTTCCATTTCCTTCTTCAGCTCATTTTACAGATGAGTAAACTGAAGTAAACAGGGTGAAGTGACTTGTGTCTGAGGCCAGATTTGAAGAAGTCTTTCTTTTTTTTTTTTTATTTTATTTTAACAAAACATATGCATGGGTAATTTTTCAACATTGACCCTTGCAAAACCTTCTGTTCCAAATTTTCCCCTAACTTCTCCCCTCCCCCTTCCCCTAGATGGCAAGTAGTCCAATACATTAAGTATGTTAAAATATATGTTAAATTCAATATATGTATACATATTTATACAGTTATCTTGCTGTACAAGAAAAATCAGATCAAGAAGGAAGGAAAAAAAAAACTGTGAAAGAAAACAAACTGCAAGCAAATAACAACAGAGAGAGTAAGAATGCTATGTTGTGTTCCACACTCTGTTCCTATGTTCTCTCTCTGGGTGTAGATGGCTCTCTTTGTCACTGCACAAGTGGAACTGATTTGAATCATGTCATTGTTGAAGAGAGCCACGTCCATCAGAATTGATTGTCATATAGTCTTGTTGTTGCCATGTATAATGATCTCCTGGTTCTGCTCATTTCACTAAGCATCAGTTCATGTAAGTCTCTCCAGGCCTCTCTGAAATTATCCTGCTGGTCATTTCTCATAGAACAATAATATTCTATAACATTAATATGCCATGATTTATTCAGCCATTCTCCAGTTGATGAGCATCCATTCAGTTTCCAGTTTCTTGCCACTACAAAAAGGGCTGCCACAAACATTCTTGCACATGTGGGACCCTTTCACTCCTTTAAGATCTCTTTGGGATATAAGTCTGGTAGAAATCTGGATCAAAGGGTATGCACAGTTTGATAACTTTTTGAGCATAGTTCCAGATTGCTCTCCAGAATGGTTGGATTTGTTCGCAACTCCACCAACAATGTATCAGTGTCTCAGTTTTCCCACATCTCCTCCAACATTTGTTATTAGAAGATGAGTCTTTCTGATTTCAAATCCAGCACTATCTACTAGTTCACCTATCTGCCTGATTGTACTATGAAATCTTGGCTAATCTATGGAAACTGAGAGGTTAAGTTTTTTGTTTATGTTCACATAATTAGTATGAGTCAGGGAGAACTTGAGTCCTGGTCTTCCTGAATCCAAGGTTGGCCCTTATATTTACTACTCCATGTCATCTCCATTGTTAGGGTTTATTGTCCCCTCTGAAGTTGTAACTCATGCCTACCAGACCGGCAAAGATGACAAAAAAGGAAAATTCATTGACCAGTTATGACTCACCATAATTCCAAATTTTCCTATATATTGATGAAAGTGATAGACTCAAGATGTAAAATACGATGCACATTTTCAGACACAGCTAATATGGAGAATTTGTTTTGCTTGATTATGCATATTTGTTACAAGATATCTGAGGAAATTATTTTTCTTTTCTTTTTTTCTCTCAAGTGGTAAGTGAATGGAAAAATGATGGGAGATAGAGATAGGATAGCAAAAAAAAAAAAAAGATATGAAAGAAAGAAAAGAGAATAAATGAGGGCTTTTTTTTTTTTTTTTTAATAAAAAGAATAGAAGGTCAGAAAGAAGTAAGCTATTTCTTGAATTTTGTTGTCCAGTTCAGTTGTATCCATCTCTTTGTGATTGCATTTTCTTGGCAAAGATATCAGAGTGGTTTGCCATTTCCTTCTCTAACTCATTTACAAATGAAAAAACTGAGGTATATAGGATTAAATAATTTTTCCAGGGCCACATAGCTAGTAAGTATGTGAGGACTCAAGAAAATGAGTCTTCCTGACTCCAGATCCAGCACTCTACCCTACTTTTCCACCTAATTGCTCTACCAATTGTTGAGTTTATTATATACTTAAAATATTTCAATTGCTTTTTGTTTTGTTAATGTTATCAATTACTTTTTTTTTAAAGAGACAGATACTATTTATATTTTTAGTTAAAAAGAAAAGCAAGCTGTAGGCAACAGAGTTCTGTAGTTTCATGTAAAATCCTCTTTCTCAATTCTATTATGTAGAAAATATTCATTCTATTTGGTGTTTTTTGAGGCCAGAATTTTTAAAATGCTCACATGTATTTTTTAAGAGTGGAATTTGGGAACATTAAACACATACATTTAGGCAAAATTACTTTTTCAAGATGTATTTCATTGTGCCTCCATGGGTATTGTATTAGTGGCTGTCTATTTTGACCACTATTAATCATGACTCTTGCATCATCAATTACTGGTTTCCCTCTTAATCAGAGTTTCACTTGGACAGAATCTGAGATCTAGTTTCTGTTTTTACCACAGAAGCAATAAGATGCTGGGAATAGAATCCCAGTTGGGACAAGAGAATAGCCATGACTCTGAGTATCATCTAGGCTCATGGTCCATGGCGCCTGAAGTTAGGCAAGAGTCCAGTTCTACTTCTTTTGGGGGAGGATTCTCTTTAGCCTGGACACTGAAATATTCAGGAACAGATAAATCTGGCACTTCTCAGAAGTTGCCTCATTGACATGTCTGTCTCATCCAGTTTTTCATGAAGTTTATTGTTCATTTGTTGAAAAAAACATAAACAATAACTGGGCTGAAACAGGAATCAGTCAGTCAACAAGCATTTAGTAAGTATTTATTATATGCCAATTAAGCATTTGAAGAGAAAAATGATTCAGTGCCTATCCTCGTGAGATTTATATTTTTAAGAGAGGGGGTGGAAAGAATCCTAGATTTTCCAAAGGGGGAAGTCCTAATCCCATCCTAATCTTAATCCTGATCCTAATCCTAGCACAGACAGGGCAGATCATTTAACATTGCAGTATTTCATTTATCTATAAAATGGGAATAATACTTGCACAATCTACCTCCCAGAGGTATTTTATAGATCTGTGAGCTATATAGTTTCTCTCTGCCTACCTTTTAAAGGCTCAATTGAGAGCTCAATAACTACATCATTTTCAATTTTGGAAGTCTCTTCCAAATGAAATCCCTTTATCTATTCACCTTGTTTAATTGTTCAATTGTTTTTCAGTCATGTTCAACTCTTCCTGACCCCATTTAGAGTTTTCTTGGCAAAGATACTGGAATGAGTTGCCATTTTCTTCTCCTGTTCATTTTACAGATGAGGAAACCAAGGCAAACAGAGTAAAGTACCTTGCCCAGGGTCACATAGCTAGTAAAATGTCTGAGATCAGATTTAAACTCAGGAATATGAGTTTTCCTGACTCCAGGCCCAAAACTTATGCATTGAACCACCTTGCTTTGCCATTTTCAAACGTTTCCTTTTTCCCACACTATCTTCTACAAGGCTACAGCTCTTTCCTGGCTCAAATTTAACCTATAGGTTGTTGTGAGGAAAGCAAAAAGAAAACCTCTATGTAAATGTGAACTGTTATCATTATTGAGAGGCAGCATCTTTTAGTGGATGAGTTCTCATGCTCTTTGTGTTTTGGGGATCCTTTTGGCATTCTGGTGATATCTATGGATCCCTTCTTAGAATGATGTTTTGTAAATGAGAAAAAAATGCATTGGAATATGCATTCTTTCTGTCAATAATTTATTTTTCTGTTGATCTATCTATCTATCATTTATTGCAAACATAAGTTCACAGAACCTAGGGTAAGCATTTTTGATCTAGTGGATGGAGACGACCCTAGAGTTAGGAAGAAAGATATATTAGTTCATGTGTAGCCTCTGTCTCCTGGTGATTCTGTGATCCTGAATAAGTCACTTCTCAATGTCCCAGGGGACTCTCTAAGAATACAAATTACAGAACAAGGGCTAGTTTCGGCACTGATAGTGGTGCTTCTTTCTCAGATGTTCTTATACCAATGGAAAAACAGATCTAATTCCATTTTATTCTAAAGAGCATTACTTTTGTCTCCAGTTCCCAGCCTCCCTCTCCTCCCCCAACCCCCAACATTCCCTTTGGCCCCAGGACCTAAACATATCAGGAAAAGCACTAGCCCTTTCAATATGGTTTTATAAATCCTTTGAGAGGATTTATGGTCACCAATGGGAGGGCACCAAATCAATTTCAATTTGGGCCTTTTTTTTTTTTTTAAGCTCAACTGCTTCAATGGTTTCTATTTTATTTTTTAAAAAGATATGTCAACTCTGGTAACAAATGACCAAAGGAGTCACAGAGGTTTTGCATTTGCTGTTAACTCCCAAAATACCCAAGAGCTCACACAGTTTATAAACAAAAAACTTTATTCTTTTGGGGGAGGAAAATTAGACACATGTGTTGGGGCCTCTTCTAATAGGAGACCTGAGGCAGTGGGGCTAAACCTTGATTTATACATTTGTACTAGATAAAAATTCAAACAGTGAGTGTAGCAATAGAGGCAACAGCAATAGCAATAGCAAAGTTTCTTAGTGACAAAAAGTCCATTCATAGTAGGACTTTGTTTCTGAGCTTCTAGGTGCTAGAGCTCAAGGACCTTCAGTTCTGTGATTTAGTTGCAGCAGGGTGAGTGCAAAGAATTGTTATGTTAAACTCAGGACATAGCTTGTTTCCTGGGCCTGAGCTCTGGAAAACAGGGTGTCTCCTAATAGTAAAAAGAGAAGAATAAAAAGATAGGAGTAGTCTTGGATCCTGACAGATAATACTTCTGGACTTTTCACTTAGACATACATTTCACATGGAAACGTTTGAGACTAGATTTAAAAAACCCAGCATACAATCAAGTAGATTTTCGTCTAACAGTATAATTCAGTCTAAATGTGAGGTGGAATAATAGCTCATATTTTATTTAGTCTTCTAAGGTTTGGAAAGTATTTTTTTTTCATAAGTACTATTTTATTTTTTTCAATTACATGTAAAGTTAGTTTTCAACATTCCTTTTTTAAGGATTTTGAGTTCCAATTTTTTTCCTCCCTTCCTCCTCGCTTTCCTTCCTCCCCAAGATAGCAAAGAATCTGATATAAGCTATAAATGTGCAATCTTGTCAACATATTTCCATATTTGTTGTGTTATGAAAGAAGAGATAGAACTAAAGGGAAAAACCACTAAAAACAAAAAACGATAAAAAAGTGAAAATAATAAGCCTCAAACTTCATAGTTCTGTTTCCAGATGTGAATAGCATTTTCAGCAATGAGTCTTTTGAAATTGTTTTGAATCATTGTATTGCTGTGTACAATGTTCTGTTGGTTCAGTAATCAGTAATCAGTTAATAAATCTTTCCAAGTTTTTTCTGAAATTTGCCAGCTCATCATTCTTATAGCACAAAAGAATGCCATTACATTCATATACCACAACTTGTTCAACCATTCCTCAATTGATGTGTATTCCTTCAATTTCCAATTCTTTGCTTCAACAAAAAGAGCTGCTATAAATATTTTTGTACATGTGGCTCCTTTTCCCTTTTTAATTTTTCACTAGGTAGTATTTTATTTTTTCCCAATTATATGTAAAGATTTTTGTAAGTTTTTAGTTTTAAATTTTCTTCCCACTCCCAATCCCCCCCCCGTGTGTGTGTGTGTGTGTGTGTGTGTGTGTGTGTTGATGCACTGAGGTCCCAAGCACGTGAGGCTAAATAGTAATTGGACCATACTCTATTAATATATATATATATATGCTTGGAGAAAGAATGGCCCCTGCCCAGTCTTTGTGCAAGTACTGATGTGTTGTATAGGAAATGACATAGGGACGATTTTGGTGGGTGGAGGCAGAGGGGCAGGAAGAGAGGCGGAGAGAGACTGCTGGCTGGTTTCCTGTCGCGGGCTGCTCACATTGCTAATCTCCCTTCCCCTCCACAGAGAATAAAGATCGAAGATTTTCCCTTAACCTGAATTCCTGACTCAGGCTGATTTTAAAATACGCAGTCATCACACTTTGTCATTATTTTTTCTAGTTCTATAAAACAATTGTTGGTAATTTTATTGGCATGGCACTGAATAAGTAAATTAATTTAAGTATAATTGTCATTTTTATTATATTAGCTTGGCCTACTCATGATCAATTGATATTTTTCCAGTCATCTAGATCTGACTTAATTTATGTGAAAAGTATCTCATAATTGTGCTCGTATAGTTTCTAGGTTTGTTTTGGCAAATAGACTCTCAATTTTCTTTATTTTTATTTTTATATTGTCTACAATTATTTTAAGTAAAATTTCTCTATCTCATTGCTGAACTTTATTGGCAATATATAAACATTCTGATGATTTATGTGGATTAATTTATATCCTGAAACTTTGTTAAAGCTGCTAGTTGTTTTAAGTAATTTTGTAGATGTTTCTCTAGGATTCTCTAAATCTTTCATCACATCATCTGCAAAGAGTGATTGTTTTGTTTCCTCATTGCTTTCTAATTCCTTCAATTTCTTTTTCTTCTTTTATTGCTAAAACTAACATTTCTAGCATTGATAATAGGCATTCTTATTTCACTCCTGATTTTATTGGGAATTCTAGCTTATCCCTTTTACATATAATACTTGCTTTCGGAAAGATACTACTTATCATTTTAAAGAAAACTCCATTTATTCATATGTTCTTTAGTGTTTTTAATAGGAATGGGTGCTGTAATTTTGTCAAAAGCTTTTTCTGCATCTATTGAGATAATCATGATTCTTGTTGTTTTGTCATTAATATGATTAATTATGCTGATAGTTTTCCTAATATTAAAGCAGCCCTATATGCCTGTTATAAATCCTACCTGGTCATGGTGTATTATTCTCTTGATAAATTGTTATAATTTCTTTGATGATATTTTATTTTTAAATTTTGCATTGATATTCATTAGGGAAACTGGTCTATAATTTTTTTTCTCTGTTTTAGTCCTTTCTGGTTTAGGTATTGGCACCATATTTGTGTCATAAAAATAATTTAGTAGGACTCCTTTGTTTTTCCAAATAGCTTATGTAATATTGGAATTAATTGTTCTTTAAATGTTTGGTAAAATTCACTTGTAAATTCATTTGACTCTGGAGATTTTTTTAGAGAGTTTTATTTCCTCTTCTGTTAACATGAGCAATTTATATTTATGTAAATATTCATTCATATCACTTGGATTATGAGATTTATTGACATATTTATGAGTGTCAAATAGTTCCTAATTCTTAATTTAAATTCTTGATTGGCAGTGAATTTACCCTTTTCATTTTTGATACTGGCAATTTGGTTTTCTTTTTTTAAAAAAATAATCAAATTAATCAAAGGTTTGTTTTATTGTCCTTTCCCCTTTCCCATAAAATCAGCTCTTTGTTTTATTTATTTAGTTCAATAGTTTTTTTACTTTCAATTTTATTAATCTCTCCTTTGATTTTCAGAATTTTAAATGTGCTCTTTTTCTAGTTTTTTTAGTTGCATGTCCAATTCATTCATCTGCTCTTGCTCTATTTTATTCCTATAAGCATTTAGAGATATAAAATCTCCCTTAATTGGGACATTAATTAATGCTTTGGCTGAATCCCATAAATTTTGGTATGTTATTTCATTATTGTCATTCTTTTTGATGAAATTGTTGATTATTTCTATGATTTGTTATTTAACCTACTAATTCTTTAGGATTAGGTTATTTAGTTTCTAGTTAATTTTAATCTATTTTTTTCATAGCCATTTATTATATATAATTTTTATTGCATGAAAATCTGAAAAAATGCACTTAATGTTTTCCACCTTTCTGCATTTGATTGTGAGCTTTTTATGCCTTAACATGTGGCCATTTTATGTGTATGCAAATGCCATCTACTGCTAAGAAAAAGATAAATTACTTTCTATCTCCATTCAATTTTCTCCAGAGGTCTTTTTCTAAAATTCTTATCACCTCCTTAACTTCTTTCTTATTTATGTTGTGGTTAGATTTATCTAGTTCTGAGAGGGGGAGCAAGAAGTTTTGCTACCTATTTCTTCCTGTAATTCACTTAATTTCTTTTCTAAAAATTTAAATGATATACTACTTGGTGAATTTATGTTTAATATTGATATTACTTTATTGTTTATAGTAACTTTTTTATTTTTAGCAAGATTAGTTTCCTTCCTTGTCCCTTTTAATTAGATGTATTTTTGCTTTTGCTTTTTCTAAGATCAGGATTGCTATCTGATTTTTTCCCCTTTTACGTCAGTTAAAGCATGACTTATTTTCAGTGTCTCTGTTTCAAATGTGTTTTTTGAAAACATTTTGTAGGATTCTTGTTTTTAATTCACTCTGCTATCTGCTTCCATTTTATGGGCGGGTACATCCCACTCACATTTACAATTATGATTATTAATTTGTGTTTCCTTCCATCCCATTTCCTCTGCATTTTAACTTTTTTTTCTCTCATTCTTTCTCCTTTCACATTGTTCCTTCTAATCAATGTTTTGTTTCTGATTATCGCTCCTGGATCTATTTTCCAGGTCAAATTTTTCTGATGCAGTATTTTACATTTTCTTCTATTGTTTTCATTCTAATTTGTTTGACTGATTCTTGATGTCTCATAGAGTTGTTAACTTTTATTTGCCCAATTCAAGTTTTTGAGGAATTATTTTCTTCAGTTAGTGTTTTTATTTCCTTCTCCCTTTAGCCAATCTTACTTTTAAAGGAGTTTTTGTCTTCAATGGATTTTTTTCTACATTTGGTCAATTCTATTTTTTAAGAAGTTTTTTGTTTTGTTTTGTTCATTTTTTTATATTTCCTTTACCAAGTTGTTGACTCTTTTTTTTTTCATAATTATCTTGCATAACTCTCATTTCTTTTCACAATTTTTCTTCTATTTCTTTTACCTGATATTTTGAAATCCTTTTTGAGCTCTTCCAGAGTACTCTCTGGATCTGAGACCAATTCATATTCCCTTTTGAGGCTTCATATGTAGGCATTTTGGTATTGTTGTCCTCTTCTGAGTTTGTGTTTTGATCTTCCCTGTAACCATAGCAACTCTCTATGGTCAAGGCTCTTTTTTTGCTTTTTGCTCATTTTTTCTTTCTTTTTTTTAATGGCTTTTTATTTTTTTTCAAATATATGCAAAGATAATTTTCAACATTCACTTTTACAAAACCTTATTGCAAATTTTTCTCCCTCCTTCCCTTCCACCTTCTCCCATAAACAGCAAGCAATACGATATAGGTAAAATATATGCAATTCTTCTAAACATATTTCCATATTCATCATATTATGCAAGACAAATTAGATCAAAAGGTGAATAGTTTTGCTCATTTTAAAAAAGTGAACATTGCCCCTGGGATACAGAGGGCATTGTTCCAAGTTTCTTGCATGGGGTCTGGTCACTAGTTTTTCTGTATCAGGAAATTGTTGGCAGTTTTCCCATTGCTCTAGAGTGGTCCAGCTTAGGGTACCTGTTGTTCCTGACTTCTGAGGTTGCTTGAGACCTCAGAGTTGGCCCACTGTGCCATTGACCTGTTGAGCCAGGACTGTGG
Source organism: Sarcophilus harrisii (assembly GCF_902635505.1). Classification (NCBI taxonomy): domain Eukaryota; kingdom Metazoa; phylum Chordata; class Mammalia; order Dasyuromorphia; family Dasyuridae; genus Sarcophilus; species Sarcophilus harrisii. The sequence continues at coordinate 563,314,108 of NC_045426.1, read as the reverse complement.
AGTCTCAGTTGCTTATTTGTGCTGTGTCTATGAGCTTCCTTCTGGCTTGCTCAGAGATTGCCTGCATTAAGCTATGCTCTCCTTTTAGCCAAGTGAGAGATCTTTCTTGAAATATTTCTAAAGTTTTCTTGGGTTAGAAAAATGTTTTATTCCATCTTTTTGTAGTGCTGTTACTTCAGAATTCTTTGAGAGGCTTGATTTAAGGTCATTTTTGAGGGAAACTGAGGAGAGCTCAGACAACTTCCTGGTTTCTCTCCACCATCTTGGATGAAAGTGCTTTCTTGACACTATTTCATTTGATATTCACCAGAACTCCATGAGATACATGGTAATATTATCCCCATTTTACAATGGAAAAAAACTAAGACTGAAGTTAAATAAATTGTCAAGGATGACACACTACTTATCTGAAGGAGTATTTGAACTCAGAATTACAAATACAGATCCAGAACTCTTTTCATTCTATCATATTGCTTCCATTCTACCATGCTTGCAAATGAAGGAACACTTTCTTCCTAGTGGCAATTTCTGATCCTCTCCACATCCTTTCTTCTGAATTCATTAAAAAGGATGAGAGAGAACTCAGATTTCTACTTCTCATTAAAGATGTCTGTTTAGCTTTTCAAGAAAATTCTGTCTAGGTCCCTTTTACTTAAACATTTCTCAGGAGAATAAGATATATTATGCATTGATCTTTGGAGATTTATCTTCTGGTCTAAAATTGCAACACAAAAGTTTATGTAATGTGTGGAATGGTGGTTCTTTCATAAACTCTGGGCCCAGACAGTCATAGAGACCCTGGCCCACCAAAGTAGGTAAAAGTAGAAGGGGAAGGTGACCTGGACATCCTCTATGTATGTAAACTGCCTGATCTATGTTACGCTAGTTTAGACTTTGTTTCCAAGGATTCCAAAAGCATGGGAAGAACTAAGTTGATATTCCCTATAAACTTCTCATTATGAAAGTACAAATGATATGTAAATGTCTTGTTATTCTTACATCAAAGTACACATAAAAGAAAGACTTATTCCTTGGGGAAAGCACAAAAATAGAAATTGTATTGTAAGGCCTTTTTCTATCTCATGGAGAAATGATTGGTCCTGCTGGGCATTTGCTCAAGAAAACAGGTCATTTTCAATTCTCTCAAAGCTGCCCTTTTTGGCCTTTTATCAAACTCATAAGTTTAATGTGAGAATCAGACCATTATTACCCAACAAGAACAACTGCTCTGAGTTTGAGACAAAGCTGGATAGAATTACACATAGCTAAGCCAACATAACCCAACATCTCCCACCCCCACCTCTAATTGAATTTATTTATTCAGTAGGGGACTCAGGGAATATACAGTTTAAGCTGGAAAACAAGGATCTAAAGGATATTGGATATCAATCTGCTTACCAAAAAAGGGGGCTAAAGTCCAGCTTCTTTTTTCAGATCATGTGGTTATCCCCTTTGAGTTCAGCATATAAATCCAGGAGGATTTATGCTGACAAAGCCTTCTGATAAGATCAGCCTTGGAAATGTCTATGAAAATTTCATTGGGGTAACTCAGAAGAGTTCTTTTTGAATTGCCATAAATTTTGATGGAAATTAAAGGTTTCCCAGAAGCCTCCTTTCACTCATAATTTCCTTTATTGTCTAGAGAGGTGTGAATTTCTAAAAAGCTACAGCTTGGGAAGGCTTAGGTTATTTGGGGTCTTGGATGAGTTATTTGAAAGGAAGTCATAGTTACATGTAGTCTGCTGTGAGCCTACTCCAGTCCCTTCTCTGTGTGATTCAGAAGACTCTGCCTGGGAGACTGAAGACCTAGCTCTTGATGTCAAGAATTACTCTGGGAATGGGGCCAGAACTGAGACAATGGAAGGCAGAGGCAATATAGATGTAACTGTGGTAGGAAGTTTGGGAAGAAGTCTAAAACTCTTACAAGCTTTGGTTAGTCTTGAAAGATTAGATTGCTATAATAGTGACTCAAAGCAAGGCTGAGTCCAGGAGTCTGACCACAAAGATAGAAACAAGCTCTGTTCTTATTGGAGCGATGGTAAAACTGAATGGGCACTCAATGGATGAATATAGGAGGAGATGAAAGGCTCTGAGGGCTACTCAAAGAAACCATGTCCTCTAGAGACCCATTATTCTATTGAATCCCCGCCTCTTTATTTTTTTTCCACAGATGTAAGTGAAGATGACACCATTGTAGAAGGAGGCCACCAGATGTTAGCCCATTCTTAGAGTTTTTAAAAGAACAGTTCAACTAAGATTCCTCACAAACTATATGATAAAACAAACCTTTCATCTGAAACCTGTCAGTAAATGCCAACTGCCTCTAAGCTTTTCTTTGCCCTCAGTACTCATTGCCTAAATACATAGTGTCCATGAATTCACAGAAACTGCATCTATGAAAGCCCATCAAGTTTTACTCTCCCTCACTTATAAGCAGAAGCTCATACCACAGCTGCCTTGTTTCCGCTCTAAATCAGCCTCTTTTCCTCTATAGCCAGGTCACTGTTACAGCAGTTTAATTTCTCAAGGCACAAACTAATCTAATGTGAAATCTCTATGAAAGGAAATATATATATATATATGTGTATATATCTCACATATATGTAATAGAATATGTGATTATATATGTATGTAAATACTTAATAAATGTGTGTGTGTGTGTACACTTGACAAAATATTAACTTTTTGAGAACTGGGATAATTTCATTCTTTGTATTCATATCCCTAGGATCTAGCATATTGTCTGATATTTAATGGATTCCTATTAGACTGGAAAAATCAGGCTGCTCTCAGATTGTTGGGGATTTTGTGTGTGTATATGTGTGTGTGTGTGTGTGTGTGTGTGTGTGTGTGTGTGACTGGATCTTTTATTTTACATATAAAAAATATTTTACATATTTTTACATTACATTTTACATATTTTTACAGGAACATTAGACATCATTTTACATTTTACATACATTCTAATTTGTAACATAATTGTAGTCAATTAATCAACAAATTTTTAAATCTAGGCTATAATACCAAGCACTATGCTTAGGCCCTAGAGATGCAAAGACCAAAAAAAAAAAAAAAAAAAAAAAAGAAATAGTCTTTACCCTGAAAGACCTTACATTTTTATCAGAGGGAAAGAAGATGTATACATATAAGGATATAAACTATAGCATGAAAACTGGACTTGTGATTTCATTAACATTAACAGCATTTCCTATAAAGTAAGAAAATTTTCACAATACAAGTTGATCTTAGAAAGTTGTCTAGAGTATTGAATATAACTGTGTCTCTCTCCCTCAACTTAAAATTTTTTTTTCTTGATTATATTATCTTGCTACCATATCTCCTATATCTCATTTCTTTTTCATGATTAAACTAGGAAAGCAAATTGTGGCTGATATTTGAACTAATAGAAATTGTTTCCTACTTTTCTTCATTCTCTTTCTCCTCCTCCTCCTTTTTTTCTTCTCCTCTCCTCCATTTGTCCTCCTTCTTTTCCATGTCTCCTCCATTTCTCCTCCTCTTCCTTTTTTCTCCTTCCTTTTCTCATTTTCCTCTTCCTTTTTTTGGAATTGACTTCTGATTTTACTATAGGAAACTCCCTTCCCTAATGCAGATCAGCATCTGATTTGCAACTGATAGACTTAGGGAGCTTCCTGGATCACTGAAATGTTGGTTCCCTGTTTATTATGTGAGGCTTCTTTCTTAATGAAAACCATTTGTTTATAGCTCCTGGACGCTGTTTATTCCCACACTAGTGGGATACATGATTTTTATAAGTGCATTTGGATGTACTTATAAGTAATCAGAAGTGACCTATGGGTTTCATTTCTCTAACTCTAGAGATGACTGAAAAAGGGGGAGGAGAAGCTCTTATTAAGAGAAGCAAAACATAGGGCACCCAGAAGGAACAAAGACTTCTCCCCATCACTTGTTACAGATATAGATGTTTCCTGTTTCCTGTTTCCACATTAGAAAGAGTCAAGACTGTATGGCTATATGCTCCAGGTATGACAGAAGCAGTCAAGGGAGCTTTGTGGAATTAAAGGGGAATTATGATAGATTTAGAACTAGAAGGAACTTTAGAAGTCATTGAATCCAATTCTCTCAAATTTTGTTGTTCACCATCATTTTTTAGTCATGTCCAGCTCTTTGTGACCCCAGTTGCCTTCTGTTTTGTTTTGTGTTTTTGTTACAAAGGTAATGGAGTGGTTTGCCATTTCCTTCTCATTTATCAGATAGAGAACAACAGTATTAAATGACTTGCCCAGAGTCACATAGCTAATAAGTATCTGAGGTCAGATTTGAACTCAGGAAGATGAATTTTCCCGACTTCAGGCCTGGCATTCTTTCTACTTCTCCTTAGCTCCCCCTCATATTATAAATATAATATAATATAAATAATATATAACATGTATAATATGTTACATTACATAAATAATAATTTAAAATATAACTATATAAAATTGGCCCAGAAAATTCAAGGAGATAAATTGCCTAAAGTCACATGTATCACATAGCAAAACTAGAGATTTATTTGTTTTCCATTTTTGTTTGTTTTGACCATCACAAACTTTATTTTTAAGCAATCTTTTAAGTTATATCTTATTTTTTCAATCAAAAATTTGTCTTCTTCCTCTTTCACTCCAATTGAGAATAAAAGAAAAATAAAACTGTTACAAACACACATATTCAAGTGAAATAAATTTCTGCATTGGTCCTATTCAAAAGAATATGTCTCCTGCATCCCAAGCCTTTCATATTTCTATCAGAAGATGGGTAGCATCATTAGTTTTTTGGAATCATGGGTGGACATTACACTGATTAGAATTCCCAAGTCTTTCAAAGTTGCTCATCTATACAATAGTTGCAATTATATTGTTTTACTATTTCTGTTTACTGTGCATCAGTTTGTACAAGTCTTCTCTGAAATGATCCCTTTGTTGTTTTTCATAAAACAATAGTATTTCATCATATACAAATGTATATATCACATTTGTATACTATAACTGTTTTTGCTCTTTCCCAATTGGAGTCAATTCCTGAGAAATGTAATGTGAGTTGAAGCAGTGCTTTATGACAAAAATAACCCATAGCTTAAATTGCGTGATTCAATTCTATACCTTACCTTTTAAATAGTAATTCTCCTTCCTTGCTATTTCATCTCTAGGTTTGTCTCCCCAAACTTTTGGTTGTCCATTACTCCAAGGAGTTCACATAACACTTTTCCTGGGCCATGATGTTTTTCATGGAGACTCAGAGAAGTTGATGCACCATTTCACCTTAGAATAAACCCATGATACAATAAGAGATGAAAAAAAAAATGAAAGGAATTAGAGTAGATAATGAGGAAACCAAAATTATCTCTCTTTGCAGATGATATGATGGTATACTTAGAGAACCCCAGCCATTCTACTAAAAAAGCTATTAGAAATAACCCACAACTTTAGCAAAGTTGCAGGATACAAAATAAATCCACATAAATCAGCAGCATTTTTATACATCACTAACAAAATCCAACAGCAAGAGATACATAGAGAAATTCCACTTAAAATAACTGTCAATAGTATAAAATATTTGGGAATCTATCTGTCAAGGGAAAGTCAGGAACTATATAAGCAAAACTACAAAACAGTTTCCACACAAATAATGTCAGATCTAAACAATTGGAAAAATATTAAGTGCTCCTGGATAGGTTGAGCAAATTTAATAAAGATGACAATACTCCCTAAACTAATTTATTTATTTAGTGCTATACCAATCAGAATCCCAAGAAACTATTTTAATGACCTAGAAAAAATAACAACAAAATTCATCTGGAAGAACAAAAGGTTAAGAATTTCAAGGGAACTAATGGAAAAAAAAATCAAGTGAAGGTGGCCTAGATATACCTGATCTAAAACTATATTATAAAGCAATGGTCACCAAAACCATTTGGTATTGGCTAAGAAATAGACTAGTTGATCAGTGGAATAGGTTAGGTTCACAGGACAAAATAATCAATAACTATAGAAATCTAGTGTTTGACAAACCCAAAGACCCCAGCCTTTGGGATAAGAATTCATTATTTGACAAAAATTGCTGGGAAAATTGGAAATTAGTCTGACAGAAACTAGGCATTGACCCATGTTTAACACCGTACACCAAGATAAGATCAAAATGGGTTCATGATTTAGGTATGAAGAATGAGATTATAAATAAATTAGAAGAACATAGGATCATTTACCTCTCAGACCTGTGGAGGAAGAAGGAATTTGTGACCAAAGAAGAACTAGAGATCATTATTGATCACAAAATAGAAAATTTCGATTATATTAAGTTAAAAAGTTTTTGTACAAATAAAACTAATGAGGACAGAATTAGAAGGAAAGCAATAAACTGGGAAAACATTTTTTACATCTAAAGGTTTTGATAAAGGCCTTATCTCCAAAATATATAAAGAATTGACTCTAATTTTTAAGAAATTAAGTCATTCTCCGATTGATAAATGGTTAAAGGATATGAACAGACAATTTTTGAATGAAGAAATTGAAACTATTTCTAGTCATATGAAAAGGTGTTCCAAATCATTGTTGATCAGAGAAATGCAAATTAAGACAACTCTGAAGTACCACTACATACCTGTCAGATTGGCTAAGATGACAGGAAAAAATAATGATGAATGTTGGAGGGGATGTGGGAAAACTGAGACACTGATGCATTGTTGGTGGAGCTGTGAAGGGATCCAACCATTCTGGAGAGCAATTTGGAACTATATTCAAAAAGTTATCAAACTGTGCATACCCTTTGATTCAGCAGTGCTACTATGGGCTTATATCCCAAAGAGATCTTAAAGAAGGGAAAGGGACCCATAGATGCAAAAATGTTTGTGACAGCCCTTTTTGTAGTGGCTAGAAACTGAAAATTTAAGGGATGCCCACAAATTGGAGAATAGCTGAATAAATTGTGGTATATGAATGTTATGGAATATTATTATTCTGTAAGAAATGACCAGCAGGATGAACACAGAGAGACTTAGAGAGACATACACGAACTGATGCTAAGTGAAATGAGCAAAATCAGGAGATCATTATACACTTCAACAACAATATTACATGATGATTAATTCTAATGGCTGTGGCTCTCTTCAACAATGAAAGGATCCAAATCAGTTCCAATTGATCTGTAATGAATAGAACCAGCTACACCCAGAGAAAGAACACTGGGAAATGAGTATGGACTACAACATAACATTTCCACTCTTTCTGTTATTGTTTGCTTGCATTTTTGTTTTTTTCTTCTCAGGTTATTTTTATCTTCTTTCTAAATCCGATCTTTCTTGTGCAACAAGACAACTGTATAAATATGTATACATATATTGTATTTAAAATATACTTTAACATGTTTAACATGTATGGGATTATCTGCCATCTAGGAGAGGGGGTGGAGGGAAGAAGGGAAAAAGTTGAAACAGAAGTTTTTGCAAGGATCAATGTTGAAAAATTACCCATACATATGTTTTATATATAAAAAGCTATAATTAAAAAAAAAAAAAAGAATAAACCCATAATGAAGTTCCTATCTCCCATCGCAGGCATATATCTCTTTCCAAATAGAAATGCTTTTCAGAGAGCTCCTCCACCATTTAGATTGAGATTGTTCCTTTTTATTCCTTTGGTTTTAGGGGACCCTTTTTTCTTTATATCACTTTTCTCATTCTCCTGAAGTCCTTTTTTGCTAAAAGAGTCATCATTCTTTTACTCTTTAGTCATGAACCTGATGGAGTATATCACTCTTCCTGATTCCAAAACTGCACTCCATGGCCATACTAGAAGCCTTTCATTCAACAGATCGAATATCTATTATATTCTCTATAGTAGTGATTCTAAACAATCCAATCTTTCCACAAGCCTCCTATTCCCATAGTCCCTTCTCATGGGATTATTTTGCCTCCTATTCATATTGAAGTCATGCTACATGAGCTCCTTCATTTTCCCTTTTGATTCCTTAAAACTTCTCTGAATTTTCACAGATCCTCATCTCCTTCCTTCCAATATCAGACAATGGAGAACTTTTTCTCTCTAACAAACTAAATCTTCTACCTTCAATCTTCTCTGGAACCTTGCTATATCAAATAATTTCGCCTTTATTTTTGCTCTTTCAATTTCTCTCTCTCTCTCTCTCTCTCTTTCTGTCTCTCTCTCTCTCTCATACACACACACACACACACACACACACACGATCATGTCCCCACTATATTAAAAACAAAATAAGCCCCCCCCCCCAATCCTTCTCAACTCTGCCTCCTTAAAGTATCAATCTATATTTCTCCATTCCAGTGCAAACTTCTATAAAACCATCTATATTTGTCACTTCCTTTACAACCATTTCCTACTCCCTTAAATATATACTGCCTTCATGAAACTATTCTCTTTCTTTTATTCTATCTTTTACTTGCCAAATCAAATGTCCTCTTTCTGACTTTTTTCCCCTTGATATTTGTGCAAAATTTTATATCATTTTGCCCACCACCTTTCTTACTGATTTCTCTTTGGTCTCTGTGAAATTGCTTTCTTTAGTTTTTCCCCAACTGATCAATGGCACCTTCTAAGTCTTCTTTACCTCCGGACTCCTAAGTAAAGGAATCTTCAGTTCTCTTTTTTCCTCTTATTTCTTTTGATAATGTCACCCACTCTCTTTGAATACATCCCAAATACCTCCAGTAACTCCCTCAACATGTCCAAAATTAATTGTCTTCTGCTCCAAAACCTTCCCCTTCTCCCAGCTTTCCTATTTTGGTTGAAGGTACTACCATTCTTCCAGGCCCCTAGGCTCAAAATTTTTTTTTGTATTTTTTTAAAATTAAAGCTTTTTATTTTCAAAAATGGATAATTTTTCAACAGTGAGCTTTACAAAACTTTATGTTCCAAATGTTCCCCTCCCCCACCTTCCTGGAAAGGCAAGTAATCCAATATATGTTAAACATGTTAAACTATATGTTAAATCCAATCATTTGGTCAACCTGCCATCTTGGGGAAGGTGTGGGAGGAAGGAGGGGAAACATTGGAACAAAAAGTTTTGCAATTGTCAGTGCTGAAAAATTACCCATGCATATATCTTGTAAATAAAAAGCTATAATAATAAAATAAATAAATAAAAAATATATACGTTAAATCAAATATATTTTTACCTATTTATATAATAATTTTGCTGAAATAATGTTTTGGTCATGTATACTTATTGTGTATCTAAGTTATATTTAATATATTTAACATCACTGAGTCATCCTACCATTTAGGGAGGTGGGGTAAGAGGTGAAAATTGGAACAAGAGGTTTGGCAATTGTTAATGCTGTAAAGTTACCCATGTATATATCCTGTAAATTAAAGGCTATTAAATAAAAAAAAAAAAAATAATTTTGCTGCACAAGAAAAGTGAAATTAAAAAGGAAAAAAAATAAGAAAGAAAACAAAATGCAAGCAACCAACAACAAAAAGAGTGAAAATACTATTGTGATCCATACTCAGTTCCCACAGTCTTCTCTCTAGATGTAGTTGGCTCTCTTCATCATATTATCATTGGAACTGTAGGCTCAAAATTTTAATATCATTTGCAGTTCTCTTCTCCTGTGCAGCCTTCTTCCTTATCTGATCATCTGCAAAGCCACATTGATTCTATCTCCACAGCACCTAAGCTAAATTTGAAGGTGTACTTAGTGAGGTAATAACTAGGTAAAATTTCCTTTATGTTTGAACTTATCTCCTCAGAAATCAAATAAATACTGAGAAGGATATATATGCAGGTTTTTTGGGGAAATGTTTATAACTTCTGTTCTTGCTAACTATCCTTCAAAATAAATATTTTTTTTTATGTAAACTAATTGGTGTGAATGTGAGGCACTAATCACTGATGTCTAACAGTTTGGAAATCATACTGGATTGGGGGGGGGGTTGGAGCCAATAATATTGCAGAGGAGATATCCCCAAACTCTCAGGGTACCTTAACTCTCTGAGAAAGATACAGAGCTAGCCTTTCTTTGGAAAAGGAGGCCAGAGTCTCACTACAGCTTGTAAGCAACTCTAGGGCTGAACACTTTTGGTCTTTCATCTTTGTAAATAAAACACATAGCAGGATACTTTATCCATAGTTTGCATTTAATAAGTTTTTGTTGAACTGTATTGCATTGAATTGCACGGATTCATCTGCAAATTAGGGGAACTTTATGGCATAGTGGATATAGAGCAGGTCATATGGATTGTGACCCTTTTTCAGTCAAGAAATTTTTACAGGACCCTGGATATATAGGTATGTAAAATAGGTATGTAAATGAAACATTTGCTGATAACAAATCATAAAGAAATTTACTTTAAAATAATTCTTTGATACACATAATTTTATCATTTATTAAAGATGAAAGTAAATTTGCATACTAATGGAAAAGATATGTTTATCTATTTTTATATAAAGAATAAAATCTTGGTGGAATATTTGATACTTTTTACTGTTATCAAATTTTTTGCAACTCCCACAGTTTAAGAAGCTTTGATATAGAGTACTGGTTCTAGAGTCCAGACACTTAAAAGCTGTGTGACCCTGTGTAAGTCACTTCTATTTGTCTCAATTTCTTCATTTGAAAATGGGAATGATATTAATTCCTTCTTTACAGGATAACTGTTGAAAACCAAATGAGATAATACATGGATTTGTTTAAAGTGAGGAGCATAAGTACTTCATTCTCTCCCCAAATTTGGAAGAAGTCCATAAATACTGCCATTCATTTGACTATATAAGGAGGGCTGATGATGATTTGAGAATGGGTTTTTGATTAAACTGCCTCCCAAGAGAACTACCTTTCTTTATTGCTGGCTTAGCAGAAAGAAATAGGGATAGCTAGATGGCAATGGATAGAGCACCCAACTTGAATCAGAAAGACTTACATATGGTGAGTTCAAATCTGACCTTAGACCCTTACTGGCTGTGTCACTTTATATTAGTTACTTTACCTTGTTTACCTCAGTTTCCTCATCTGTAAAATCATCTAATAAAGGAAATGGCAAACCATTCCAATATCCTTGCCAAGAAAATCCCCAGACACAACTGAAATTGAAAGAAGAGATCTTGTCTGGGAGAAATGAAAATGAGGTTTAGACGGAGCTATCTTTCCTTCCTTCATTATGGATTTACAATCTTTTGAGAAAAAAAAGAGAACTTGTTAATATACTGTTTGCTTTTTCTTTCCCCTAATTTCAAGTGAACACAAAACAGGAAACAGACATGTGATTGAACTAATCCAAATATAGAGCATCATTTACTCTACAACAAAACCATCTGGAATGTTGAGGGAATGGGGCATTGTGGTTAAAGGAATTTACTGATCTACTAAATTACAGAAGAGATTCTATTTTGTTTCAGTCTTTTATATTGAAAATCTTTTTGAATATCTGAATCATGGGCCAGAGGAATTGAAACTGGAAGGAACCATGCAGATCATCTGGCCAAGTCCCATCTTTAGATGAGGAAACTGAGGCTCAGAGGTATGAAATAAATTGTCTAAGATAGGTAAAGAAGTAGGATAACTGACATTTGAATTCAGGTGTTCTGTCCTTCCAAAATCAATGCTCCTCATTGTTGTAGAGTGGGAAAACACACATCCAGGGTTTGATTTTGGATTGGTTATTATTCTATGTTGAACCTAAATCTGTTCATAATATTGTAAATTCAAAACATTCAGAAAACTTATTAAGCAAGTATTGTATGCAAGTCACCATTATACTATGCTCATGCTGGGATATTCTGCTAGCTTCTATTGACATGGATGTAGAGGATGGTAGGGATTCGGCTGAATGGAGACTGACTTCAAAAAGTCCCGATCAGTATTGCTAGCATTGCTGCCATCTTCCTCATCATCATTAGTCTTACCAAATCCCCAACTAATTTTCTTCTGATCATATCTTCTTCCTAAAAATAGAATGTCAACTGACTGTAAGAGGCAGAGACTGTATTTTACTTTTTTTCTTATCACCAGTGCTTAGCAGTGTTTCATACATAGTAGGTACTTAATAAATATTTATTGACTGACTGACAGAAAAAAAAATCAGGTTAATTGAGAGTCTCAGCTAGCTGGGCTCCTGTTCACTAAGGTTTCTGTGGATCACAAGAAAATATTTGATAAATTGATTTAATAAGCATTTCCTTGGTGATCTGGATTATTAGAATAAATATTTTCTAAGATAAAAATTGCTATATAAAATCTCAGCTCAGGAATAAAGTCCATTTGAAGGATCTTTTTTAAGCTGCTGAAACCAGCTCATTTCCAGGTGCTTTCTTTACATACTTTAGGGCTTAAAATGTAATTTACAAAACAAATTTTGAGGCATGCATTTGGCAGTGAGTTAAGTTTGGAGCCCAGGCTTAGAGGTATATCCACACACACTCCAATTACATTATGGTGAAAGATGGGGACAAAGATCAAAGAGACTAAAACATGTAAACCAGTGATCTGAGAAAGACTTTCATGAAAGTTTGGAGAACTTAGTGGTGCTGGGGATTAAGAAGCAAAAGTAATTTTTGCGATATTATTTGCCTTTAAAACCACATAAAAATAGTCTTTCCATTTCATTTTTGACTTGGAACCTCTGGGTTCAAAATAAATTTAAATAAAAGTGTCCCAGCTTTTTTTTATTTCAAATAGCCTGACTCCCATCCCCAAAGATCACATTTGTCTCTTCACCAGTGTAAAGTGACACATAACCGCAAAAAATGAAAGTCCTTCTCTGATAGGGATATTTATCTTATTCTCTTCAGATAGAGAAATAGACCCATCCCAAGTCAAAAACAACACTTTAGGCCCTTTAATTGTTCTTTCAGTAAAAAGTGATTTTCAAACATATTCTAGAAATCATAAAATTAAAAAATGCAAAATTACTCATGGTTAAAGAGACCTTATTCAGCTTCAAAGAAGAGAAAGGTGAGAGACTAAAAGGGGAGGGTGGAGAGGAAGAACTACATGCTGGAACAGAACATTTGAGAAAAGGTCAATGTCTGTTATTTTAATCAATCAGCTGATATTAGATTATGACTTAAAAATAAATTATTTTGGAATATAAGGGGAATCTGTGATTTCTCTGTATGTATCAATCCCCTCCACTAGGACAGAAGCAACTGTAGGTGAATTAGTAAATAAATTCTAGGGCATGTAAAGGTGAAATAACTAGTCCAAGATTACCCACTTAGTGAGCCTTAGAAGAGGGATTTTGTACCTACATCTTCGTGATTTTAAACTCAGTATGCCACAATATAATGTTTTTTGATTTTTGGGGGGAACATGAACAAAACTATCATCAAGTGTATATAGAAGAAACTGTGAAATCTACAGTTATAGAAACAGTCATGAGGTATATAATGACAAGCCCCTTCATCTTGGAGAAATGAAGTCTATGGAAATTTACCTGACATACCAACTGGTATATCCCTACCACAATCAAAATGGGAAAACAGACATTTGAAACCAAAAACAAGGAAACTGTGTTAGCATCTAGAAATCATTTTGCCTTCCGGAGCAGAATGTAAATGGCTGTCCTACTGAATGGGGTTTACAATCCTAATTTCATAGACATCTGTTACAAAATTCCTACAAATTAAATTGTAATTAGCCTTTTCTCTAAGCCACAGATTATGAGTGTATGTTGGGCCTCGTTTGATATTTTCCTCCATAATTCAGCCAAAGCCTGCCTGCACTTAATACATCTATTAAGGGCCTGTCTCAGCCATGTCCAAGTATTTGTACCTGACTATGTTTCTTTGTATTTATTTTGGCAGTTGCATCCTCTCATATTTGGGAAAGAGGAAATAGCTCTATGCTTTTTAAATTGCTGACACTAAGGGGAGCACTTAATCTCTTAGAGTATCTTAACTAGAACTCCAATATCAACACAAGAGTCAGAAAACACATGAAGCCTTTGTGCTGAAATTTGCTGAAATGGTGATTAATGTCTGCTACATAGCACACCTAATGGGTGGCAATCACATATTGAAAATAGCCCATTTTGGCATTTACAAATCAGTCTCTAGTGATATTGGCACAGTTTCATGTGCCATTGGACTGATTTTAGTCCTTTTTAGCTTGGTTCTTATAACCAACCTCATGAAAATAATATTTTGTATGTGATGTCTTCCATGTAGACTCACTGAAACAATTTTGAGATGTTTTTCTGATGATAAGATGGTATTGGTCCATTCTTATTCTACTGTCCTTGTCCTCTTGTAAACAACAATATGTATCTAAAAGATGGATAGTTGAGACTAGGATGAAACCTTTGATCATGAAACAATGAAAAAAAAGGCATTCATTAATGCAGCTGGATGAAATACTGAACCTGGAGTCCAGAAAACTCCCCTTCCTGAGTTCAGATCTGATCTCAGGCACTTATTAGCTTTGTGACCCTGGTCAGCTACTTTACCCAGTTTGTCTCAGTTTCCTCATCTGTAAAATGAGATGGAGAAGGAAAAGGCAAACCACTCCAATATCTTTGCAAGAAAACACCAAAAGAGGTTACCAAGAATTAGACACCAGTGAAAGATGACTAAACAACAAAAGGATTAAAAATGAATTTATTGTTGATCATTGATATTTGATTATAATAAACAATGTTGCCATTGACAAATCTAATCCTCAAGATGGCACACAAGGAGCTCAGAGATGTGTGTGTGTGTGTGTGTGTGTGTGTGTGTAAAACATGATTCCCCCAGGAGAATAAAACATGACCACCTAGGTGACCTAGCAATGTGACTTCAGTCTTCTATTAACTCTAGCTTTCTCATTTATAAAGTAGATAATGATAGCATTTCCTCTTCACAAAACTGTGTATATAGTATATATCAGCATTTATGTTTGTCTGTATATATACATGTATATTTCAGAACACATATATGTACTGCATAGTATTTTACTTCTATTATTAGCCCTATCTCAGCCATGTCGCAAATATTCTATTTGACAGTTCTTTTGTATTTATTTTGGCAGTTTTATCCTCTTGTGTTTGGAAGAGAGGAAATAGTTATCAATATAATATTAAATGACTAATGACATTATATAATGTGATATAATTTTATGCCACTTAATACAATACTATATTATGGTGACTAGAATTGATTTCACTGGTGTAAGAAATTTGAAGGTAAGGAAACTCCATGTACCAGTGCAAGTCAGCATTTTCCTTGCAACTTAAAGTCAGAGATTTACCCTACATGTTCTGGTGTTCCCAAATAAAAGCCTTCCCTTTGTACCATTAATCTTTCTTCTTAGAGTTTTTTTGCATGTCATTTCACACAATTTCTAAAGGCTTTTGCTGTTATATATAGCTATTCCTTTATATATATGATGTCTTACTTGTTACCAAAAAAAAAATTAAATAAAACCAAATTTCAGCCTACTACCTAGAAGCAGGCTATTAACAAGTTACAAATTTTTAAACTAATACAGAGCTCCATCAATCATGTTTTAGTGTGTTATGAATGTGCCTTTGTTGCTATTCAGTTCCAAGTATGTATAACCTCATTTGGAGTTTCCTTGGCAAAGACAGTCGAATGGTTTGCCATTTCCTTCTCCAAATAATTTTACAGATGAGAAAACTGAGGCAAACAGGGTTAAGTAAATTGCCAAGGATTATACAGCTAGTTAGCAGTTGAGGCTGGATTTGAACTCAGGAAGAGGAATTCTGCTGACTTCAGATCTGGCACTCTATCCACTGCACCTAGCTGCCCTCTTTCTTGCTGTAATCTCTCCAGTAACAGTTGTTTCTCCCATTATCATCTTTGCTACTTTGGTGGATACAAAGTGAAACCTCAGAAATATTTAAGGGGACATTTTTCTTTTCATTTGGGGTTTGAAGCATTCTTTCATATGATTACTGATAGTTTGCAATTTTCTTTTTGAAAACTGTTTATGCATATCTTTTGTCCACTAATCTTTGGATAATAGCTTTTGGTTTATGTATTTATGACTCTTCCCTATATGGCTTAATTATCAGATTTTTATCAGAAATATTTGATGAAATTATTTGTTCCCCTCAAGTTTCTCTTTTTATTTTAGCTAAATTGATGATGGAGGTGCTCCATGAGAAACTCCTAGTGAACTTCAGAGAAGGAAACATTTCAGCAGCAACCAGCTTAAACATTAGCTGGATACGGTTTTGAGATCTGATAGAACATCATACTAGTTAGAAAAGTTTGCTTTAGAAACAAAGGAGATAAGAAGTCTTCTCAGGATGGTCATGCCTATGTCCTAGATAGAGTGGACAGCTACTCAAATGGCATAGCTCAAAATACCAAAAGCCTTCTTGCCCCCAAACAACTTCCACCTGACTTATCATGATATCAGGAATTCCAGCCTCTATGGTTACTATTTATGAGTATGCAAGATTTTCAATTGCATTTTCCCTGATTTATTTCCACATGGAGGAAATCACAGATCTGAACAAAAAATGAGCAAGGAGAATTTTGTTACCTGGAAATCAATTACAAAGGATAAGAATAAAAATGTCATTTGACCTATAAAGGGAACTTCCTGTTGAGGAAACCAACTCTCTCTAGGAAGGTAGCTCAGGCGTTTTCTCCTAGTTATTAGGTCTTGGAGTATTAAAAACTTAAATGATTTTATTGGAGTCACACAGTTAATCCATAACTGATGCAGAATTTAAATACAGGTCTTTCTGGCTTTGAGATCAGCTCTCTACCCACTATAGCATTTTGCCTGTTTGGTACTACATTATATTATTATTACATGCCATTGTGTGATGTAATGTTATATTGTTACATCAGACATTATGTTTTACCACATCACATCAAATCATGTATTAGATTTTGAGAGTTAATAGAACATGATCTTTTGCAGTTATGAAAAGAGAAGAATTTCATAATTGAGATCATGTAGTCAAACCTTTACTTGGACAGAAATTTCTTCTACAATCTTTGACAAATAGTCCAAAAGGCCTCTTCTTGAAGTCCTGAGAAACTCACTAAATCTGGAAAAAAACAATTTCATGTTTAAACAGCTTTAATTGTTAGGAAATTTTATTTTACATCTATCCAAAGTTTTCTTTCTTCTTTTTTTGGGTTTGTTTGTAATTTTGCTCATTAGTCATAGTTCTGAGCCAAACAAAACACATAATCTTCCACAGCACTTCAACCTTGGAGACAGCTCTCCCCACTTAGTTCTCTAATTTCTAATGTATATCTCCTAATCATTCTGTTGATGCTGGTATGTCATGAGGAGTTGTCTCACTTACAGAGTGCCCTTCTCTGGACACTTTTAAACTTTTCAATAGTCATTCAAAAATGTAATGTTTTAGTGTGATCATAATACTTCAGTTATGGCCTGACTGTGGCAGTATATGGTAAAACAGTAACTTCTATTGGACTCTTAATACAGTATTGACTCCTTTGTTCTTTTAGTACAGTAAAACCCCAGGTCTTTTCCCCAAGAAATGTTTTCTGTCTACATGTTCTCATCCTGTATTTGTTCAGGAAATTTTAAAAAATCCACCAAATATGGAATTTTCCATTTGCTCCAATTATATCTCATTTCATTAGCTATGGCTCACTTTGTCAAACTCTTAACAGCTTCTTAGCTTATAGTGATGTTCTCCAATGTGTTAGCCAGCCCAGTGGATTCTGAAATAAACAGAACTGAGTTTGACTTCCACTTCTGATATTTAAGTCTTATTTGAGTTTATGAAAGTCATTAAATTTTGCTGGGTCTCAGTTTCCTCTTTTGTAAAATGAGAGTATTATGCAAGATAACTTCTAAGATGATCCTCTTTGGGGCATGATTCTTAAATTTGATAAGCAGGGAAGTTGTGTCTTTAAGTCACTCATAATAATATCAGTTGAACAGGACCACAAACTCCTAGAGATCTCTTTTTAGGTTGATATTGAACCATTTGTCAACCTCTTTGGGTCTCTTTGTTTCAACTAGTTATGAATCTAATTAATTATATCTTTATCTAGCCCCTATAATTTGATCTTGTGCACAAGGGTATTTTGAAAAATTTTAATTGTTTTCTAGGAGTTCAGATATATTTTCCATTTTGCCATCCCGGGATTTCCTTATAATTCTGTCAATAAAAGAAATTAGATTAATATATCATAATTTGCCCCTAATTAATTCTATTCCACAGTGATGACTGCTTTGCTTTCTAAATGCTCATAAACTGCCTCTTTGTTAATGTGTTCTAGATTTCTGCAAACAACTGAAGTCATGATTCACTTTTTCTCTTTTTGAATATTGGAACAGTATTATCTCTATCCTTAATCTTGTAGTATCTCTTTCATTCTTCATAGTTTTTCAGAGATCACTGACAACAGTTCTGTTATTATATCTGCATGTGCTTTCAAAATCCTGGGATGTAATTCTTCTGGGTCTGGAGGTATGAACTTATTCAAAGACTGTTAAATTCTATTTTATTATTTCCTCATGCCCAATGTGTTTGGGACTCCTTTCTACTGGTGCTGGACAGTGACTTAATGAGGGCAGTCAATAAAAGAAGGGGTGAGGTGATATTTTTGTTGTCAAACAAAATTTGAGTTTCCTTTTGAGATTTTATTTCCTCCTTCAGGTCTGACCTCAATGTTTATTTTTGTTTCATTTCTTTTAAAAAAAAATTCTTGTGACCTTTTGTTTTAAAAACACAGTAATTTCCTCTTAACCATTCTCCACCCCTACTATTGAACCCTTCCTTATAACAAAGAAAAATTATTTGGCAAAGCCAACTGACCCAGGAACTGTGTCTAACAATGTATACATTTCTCCTCTATCTTCCACCTTCCACAGAGAAAAAGGGCCTGTATTTCCCTTTCAGCTAAGACAAAATGTTCTTCTTTTCATTTTATTTTAATTTCTCCTGAATAGTAAGTGTGTCAGTGAAGAGAGCTGCTGAGAATTAATGAAGAGTATGGTCAGAAGAATTTAATGGTTAAAGATGGTCTTGGAAAAAATGACTTCTCTACTTAAGATGGATTTCAATAAGGAGAATAATGAGCCAGTAAGGAGAGGTAGCTCAATGAAACAAAGATGACATTGGACATTGGGCAAAATACCTAATTTTGACACTTGGTTCTGCCAGGTGCTAAATGGCACGGTGGAGAGAATGCCAGGATTGGAGTCAGGAAAACTTCTTCCTAAATTCAAATCTGCTTTCAGACATTTTGCTAGCTGTGTGACTCTTCTCAAGTCACTTCATGCTGTTTGCCTCAGTTTCCCCATCAGTAAAATGAGTTGGAGGAGGAAATAGCAAACTACTCTAGCATCTCTATCAAGAAAATACCAAGGATCATGAAGAGTTGGGTATAACTGAACAACAATAACAAAATCTGCCATTAAACTGTGTGACTTTGGGCAAGTCATGGTATTTCTCTAGTCATTAGTTGCTTTATGTGTAAAAAGAAGGGTTGGAAATAAATTATTTCATAGTTCCCTTTCAGTTCTGAATCTAGAATTCTTAGAGAGGGCAGAATTCCAGGTGACAAAGGGTTAATGGTTTCAAGGCAGGAATAAGGTAGATATGGATTTGCTTGGCTTACTGGTGATGAGTTCCAGCTGAAGCTCATTATAAGGGACCAGAGTAAGCTCCGTATTAAGGAAAATATAGCCACCTGGGAGAAAGAAGAAAGACTGTGCAAAATACTATCTCTCTCTGATATTGGGCAGGAGGCACAAAAGGATAGAGGCTGGCTCTTAATGTAGCAGACTCTTCAGCTGTCAGGAAAACTAATTTGGACACAGTTTTTATATTAGCCTGGGGATGGTGGTGGTGGTTAATCCTGAAGAGATACATTTAGGGCCAGTAGGTGCTGCTGGTTAAGGAAGTGATGGTTGAAGGACTTTATGAAAGTGGAAAGAAGAAAGAATTGATAATTATGCAACTGATTGGAGGAAAGAGGCTAGGGCCTAGGGCTAATATAAAAGCAAAGAAGCTTTATTTGTTATGGGGACCAAGAGGGAGGACTTGCTAGGATGGTAAGTTCCAGCGGTCAGAAAATGGGTTGTGAAACTTCAGTCATTTCAATTGTGAGGCTGACTTCAGGGATTTCCTTGACAAAGATACTAGATTGGTTTGTCATTTCCTTCAGACAGATTATTTTACAGATGAAGAAACTGAAACAGAGTAAAGTAACTTACCCAGTTACTGTGGCTAAGGCTGGATTTGAACTTAGGAAGAGTCATCCTGACTTCAGGTCTGTTGTGCTCCGTGCAGTGTGGTGAAACTTTACCTTTATTAAACTTAGGATATCATAGATAATTCTTAGCACACACACACATACACACAGAAGCTCAAAAGACTCAAAATAGTAATAATGTTATCACAAGTTCAATGATTTTTTTTTTATTTAGAGTACATTAAAAGTTTCCAGTGGCACAATTAAAAAAAAAACTTAGAGTATAGTATAAATCAATGAAACATCAAGCTAAAATATTTCAAAAGTCCTTTTTAGAGAAAAATAATTTTGAGGAATGAACATATGATTTAGAGAGCAAAAGACTAAAAACAACAGCAAAATAAACTAAAACAAAACTTGAGGCAATGTAGTGTAGTGGGGGAAAATCTTGGAGTCTGGACTGGAAGATCTAAATTTGAACCCTGGCTCAGCTACTTATTACTTGTGTGACCTTAGGCAAGTCACTTTAACTCAGTTTCCTCATCTTTGAAAGGAGGGGATTGTTCTAGATAATCTATAAATTGATAATCTTTTCCATATGATAGATGTTGAAGTAAACATATTTTCATGTAAAATTATGTGGAATCAGGGTAGCTAGATAGTGCAGTGAATAGAGCTTTAACCCTGATATCAGGAGGACCAGAGTTCAAATCTGGTCTCAGACACTACTAACTGTGTGATCTGGGCAAATCATTTAACTCTGATTGCTTCTCCCCCACCCTCATAAGAAAAGAAAAGAAAATCATGTGGAACTTCCTCCAGTTGTCTCTTTCCTTCAACACTTTTTATTTATATTTATTCCCCCACTGCTAAAAATTTACCAAAAATTTACCTGGGTCTTTAAGGGGGCTTCCACTTTCTAAAATATAGAAAAATATACTACAAATTAATTTCCATCTGAAAAATTTCTAGTTGAAAAAATGGAACATTATTTGTCCAGAGGACATTCTTCACTCACCATGGGAACTTGACCTCCCTTGGAAGATTTAGATTTGGAGGTGAATCAGAGAGAAGACAGGGGGTAGTAGGTAAGGGAGGGATAATATTTGGGAGAGAGGCCACTGAAATCCAAAGAAAAATATTCCTTACCATATGAGGTTGATAAAACAAATTCTCACCCCTGAAAAAATTAGCAGTAGTGATATAGTCACTTAAAGGTTATAGTCCATTATTCAACTCTAGGGATGGGGACTTTTGTTTCTGTTTATTACCCTAGCACCTAGGAGAATGCTTGATACATAGTAGGAAAGAAGGAAACAAGCATTTATTAAGTGCTTGCTATATGCTATGCACTGTGCTTTGTGCTAACTGCTTAATAAATGTATGAGTGAATGAATGAATGAAGAAACCAATAGTTTCCAATAGTTCTGGGACATCTTGGTAGATACATATTCTTGTAACCAAAATCCCTTCCTAAGTACAACATACTCCTGAAAGGCTGAATAAAGCAGATCAAAAGTGGAGCAATATGGTGCCACAAGAAAGGCTTGGTGGCCTGAGACTAGAAACTTTGGGGCAACTGAAGCTCATTCCAAGCAGTTTTTGGTCCCATGCTGCTAAACAACAGCTGTGGGAGAAAAGACAGAAGTTTCATGTTTACGTTGGCTCCCACTGTTAAGACTTTTCATGTCTAGTACGTTGTGAGTAACGTTTTCTGACTAAGTTATCTGATAAGTCACCAAAGCACCCGGGTAATTAAAAAGTGGGTGGTCTGTGATGAGGGGTAAACAATATAATTTATCTGTGGTCCTTTTAGTTCTTGCTGTTCCAGCGGGTTCCAAGTTCACAAAGTTCATTCTATGTGGAAAACTGTAACCCTCCATAGCATCCAATGAGTTAATGATGCAAAGAGCCAAATACAAGACTCTAGATACGGCTCCACTGTGACAGGGTGGGATAGCCAAGCAGCACCCACAGTTCTTGGAGGCTCTGTCTGGCAGGAGTCATGAGTGGACTCCAGATGCAGCCTGTGCCTTCAAAGGACAGTTTCTGTCACGCTAGAGCTGATGGAAAAATGACTCAAAGCATCTGCTTGTTTTGGATCCAAGTCCATCCCAACAAAGTGTCCTGGGATGGCCACTTCCATACTGTGGGAAGGAAAGCTTCCCCAGGAACCTTCTCTACAGAGATGTTTGTCACATGGTAGGACACAGATGCGCTTAGAACTCAGTAGCATATCGGAAGTTCGTTATGAAAGAATGTCACTAAAGGAAACTGGCCTTATGGGTCAGGAAGAATTGCTTGCTGTGTGACTATGAACAAGTCCCTTAAATTCTTTGCCACAAACATCTCTTTTAGATTGTAGATTACAGAAGACTTTCTGATCAACTTCAGGAAGGGGAGTTTCCACATGAGTTGCTCACACTAATGAGGTCATAGGTCTGGGCTAAAAAAAAGTTAAATAGGTACCTATTACATTGCAGATAATAGTGTGTTCTTTAAATATTTATTAATTTTTAGCTTCATTTTTTTTAAAACTTTGAGTTCCAAATTCTCTTTCCTTCTAACTCTTCCCCCACCCATCGAGAAAGCAAGAAATATGATATCAATTATACATGTGAAGCCATGGAAAACACAGTTCCATATTAGCTATGTTGCAAGAAAAATACAGAAAGTAGGAAAAAAAGTTTGCTTCAATCTGTACTCATAGTCCATTAGTTTGCTTTCTGAAGGTGGATAGTATTTTTCATCATGGGTCCTTTGGAATTGTCTTGGATCATTGCATTGATTAGAGTAGCTAAGTTTTTCACAGTTGATCATAGTTAAAATATGGCTGTTTCTGTGTATAATGTTTTCCTGGTTCCATTGCAGATAATAACCGACTAAAACAACTTCTAGATGATTTGGGATGTGAGGCTTAGCAATCAGAACTGGCAGGTGAGTGGGGGAAGGCATGTGAATTACATAAATTTATCTTTTGGTATTTATGTCTAGAATACTTAGACATATAGGCTTGCCTTTGCCTGTGATTAGAATTATCTTTTTTTAAAAATTATTTATTTTTAATACACATTGCTTTATGAATTATGTTGAAAGAGAAAAATCAGAGCAAAAAGGAAAAACCATAGGAAAGGTAATAAAAACAGGAAAAAAGAAGTGAACATAGTATGTGTTGATTTACATTCAGTCTCCATAGTTCTTTTTCAGGATGCAAATGGCATTTTCTGTGTGACTAGAATTATCATTTGTGAGTGGTTGCTAGTGGATATTGTCAAAGGCATACTTAAAAAAAAAGCACAATCTTTCAGTTTGGACATGTGTTCTGGCCCTGTGTTAAAGAGTATGTGTACTCTTTACATACACATACACATACATACACATAAAGAGTAGTAGCTACTGGTTGGTCCTTTTCTTCCAGTGCTGAGAGGTTATGTTAATATTTCAGAAATCAAGATCTAGTTTTTGTAGTGCAACTAGACGGTTTAATGGATAGAACACTGGAGGAAAAGTTGAATTCAATTCAATCTCAGTCATTTACTAGCTGTGTGACCTAGCTGAACAAGTCACTTAATTTCTGTTTGCCTTAATTTCCTTACTTGCAAAATGGGGGTAATATCTACCTCAAAAGGTTGTTATAATATAAAATGAGATAATATTTGTAAAATACTTTACAACCCTCAAAATGCTATATAAGAGTTATAAAAAGTTATATAAGAGTTATAAAACTGTATATATCCTTTGACCTGGCAATAACATTGTTAGGTCTGTTTTCCAAAGTCATCGGAAAAAAAGAAAAGAACCTATATGTTCTAAATGCTAATTGTGATGATGATGATAATGATGATGATGATGATAATGGTGATGTTTAAAGTAGTATCAGAAATTCCAGTTTAAACATAGATGGTAATGGCAATGTAGATTTACTCTGAAATGTCTCGAAAGTAAAGCATCCTATACTTATGTAGGAAAATGGAATAAGACTCAATTTCCATGGGCTGTAAAGATTTATATACCTATTTCAGAAAGGGAAATTATTTTACTGACTCTTTTGGAGGAGAAGGGTCAAGTTGAAATGAATTTGGTAAAGTTAGGAAATAATTGACATGATATAAAAGTAAACTAAAATATGACTAAGAGATGCTAGGATGGGCTTAGTTAGATCAACATTGGCCAAACACAGAATTGCTGCTTGTTTTTATTTCTTGCTCTTCACATTGAATATGAAGGTAAAATAAATGGGTCACCATTTTAAAATTCATCATCAGTTATAGAAACATTATTTAAATTAAACAATCTGATAACAATTCATGGTTCATAGAAAATTTTTATAATGCTGACTTTTGAGGAGTTAGGAATAACAAATACCAGCCCAAAAAACCTTCATGATAGATTTTTATTATAGAGATTTGTAATGCAAATAAATGTTTAAATAAACATACATACTTTGGGAAGCATTGTAGAAAAAATTACTAGTCTTGAAATTTGGAAGTTCCTGTCACATTTAAGGTATGTGATTCTGGAACTTAAATCACTTAATCTTTTAGTGCCATTGACAATTCTTAAAGATTTTAAGAATACAGATCAGTGGTTAATTTGCATTGGTGGAGGAAGATTTCCCTACATAATGGGGTTGAAATCACAAATCTTGTCTATAGGTACAGTCCCCTTTGGGTTTGGCTTCTTGTCTCTAATTATACAAACATTCATGGTTAATGACATAGTATATTAATGTGTTAACTCTTGCCTCAAGAGATTTAAAGGGAGGTTTCATATGGATTATTTGTACCCAAGCTGTGGTAGACCATTCTGAGCTTGTATTGGTCTGATCAGCCATAGTTAGACACATAGTAACTTGATTCTAAAATAGTGATTTCATTTTGATCCTCTTTAAGAATGATGGATGACAACCGACCAACCAACCAATAATCCCCCCCCCCCAATATTATGTGCAAGGGCTTTATATATCAATATCATGCAGTTAATTATACACACAAAAGATTGTATTTCGTAGCATGATCAAATTGACCTGATTTTAATAGTCTATTTGGATAAAGAGCTTTGCCATTTTCACTGATCTGGTGGATACCCCACAGTGCTGTCAATGACCTTTTACCTTATGGGACTCATATCTCATCCCATAAATCTTGGAGGTGGAGGGAGGCTTGTATGTAGGGGCTTTCCTTTAGATCTCTTGAGACAACAGTTCTGACATTAATTTATTGTGTTATGACTTTTAAATATGTGAGATAATTTTAGACAAGAGACTACTGTAGTTTTTTTACTCTTACAAACTCTTGGGCTGATTTTTATTCTCAGTCCTCCAGTTGGTCACTTCATTTCTTCAGATAATGGATTTTTGATCTGTTCTGTAAATAGTTTATTTTTCTGCTTCACTTAGCTTGGAGATGAAATGTGTTAGCTCACAAATAATGGTATTAACAGTAATACAAACATCAATACTTTGACGTGAAAAAGTAGTGGGAGACACTGACAGAATGTCCAACCCAACATGGATTATCCTTATCAGAAAAGGTGCTGTGCTCTATTGACAAAGCAGAATCGAAGTAGTTCAAAAGAAATCCAAGATGCACAGTTAAAGAATCCATCCTAAATGTTCACATAGACTATTTGTACTTGACATGTGGTAGACCATTCCTAGTTCATGTTGGTTTGATCAGCCATAGCTGGATACATTGTAATGTGCCTTTACTATAGTGATTCCATTGTGATCCTCTTTGAGAATGAAAGACAACAGGTCAGCTAGGTGTTGGACCTGAGATCAAATCTAGTCTCAGACACTTAACACTTCTTAGCTGTGTGACCCTGGGCAAGTCACTTAACCCCAATTGTCTCAAAAAAGAAAAGAAAGAGAGAGAGAATGAAGGACAACAACCAATTAGTGATGAGATTGGAATAAGGCAAGCAGGGTCTCACTCCTCATTATAGGCACAAAAAATTATTAAGAAAAAAATGAAACATGTAGAATAAAACAAAATAACCATAAATGACCTGAACAACTACTCAAATTTTGTTTTATTTAGATGGAATATTGGAACCTCTGAATACATTTCCTCAGGCATCTCTTTTTCCTCCTGAGTGAACTCATTTTGAATTTCTTTGAATTCTCCACAATATCCCTGTGCCAGGTACTCCCCACCCTTCTTTTGGATTTATTTTGTAGGTTTCCCTTCCTCCTATTAATTATAAACTCTCTGGGTGCAGGGACTGTCTTTCTTTTTCAAATTTGTATTTTCAGTACTTAGCATATAGTGGTGCTTAAGAAATGTTTGTTGATTATTATCTAAATTAAACCAGCCAGCTGTGCTGGATTCTGTGATTTTTAAGAAGGTCTTAAAGTAGCAAGCAGGTGATGGAAGTGCAATGGGATGGTCAGCACTGGGTCTCAACTCTGAGCTCCCCACAGATGAGTGGTTGAGTCTCCTCAGTCAAAATTTAATTGCTCTACAGGCAGAGCCACCAACACTTGTTTAATGTTTACTAGCATAATGTTTACTAGAACCCAAACAAGGAATTCTGGGTTAGGGGTTGGGAACCATGCTCTGGGGCAGGACTGTTGTGGTCCATTGACTCAGCATGATTTTTCCAGCTGTTCCTAGAGCCCTCTAGGCATTCAGGAATTATCTTGTTTTCAGATCCCTGTCCCAAAACTCTATTGAGATAGCCTTCAAATGGGAATCTTAAAGTCCTCTATCTGCAGTGGAGATACCCTCCTCATCACCACTGTGCTAATAATCACCATTATTGTAGCTAGCATATACATTACCTTTTAGGGTTTTCAAAGCACTCTACAGATTATCATATTTAATGTTCACAACAGTCCTGGGAGGTAGATGCTATTATGTTCATTTTATAATGGAGGAAATTGAGGAGCTTAAAAATTAAGTGACTTGGCCAGGATCACACTGCCAATAAGGGTCTAAGGTAGGATTGAAATGTTGGTCTCCTTGTCTCCATGTACAGCAGTGACTATGACATGTAGACTGGACATCTCAATCATTCTTTGAAAGTAGTGAATTTAAATTTGAAAACATAGTTTTTTGTTCTGTTACCTCAGAGAGGAAAGAGGGGCCTAAAAGTAATGGAGTAATCTTCAAGGAGGGAGATTTCAGCTCAGTGTAGGCAGCAAGTGAGATGCAGCTCAGTTGAAAGCAGGTAAGCCCCTAACTCATGCTAATTGTGTGACAATGAACAAGTCATTTAAATTCTTAATGTCCTAGTTCATTATTTTCCATACTATTTTGATAGTGCCCCCATCAATAAAAAAGTTTATTTGTACACTATTTGCATATATTATTATACTAATATGTATTAGTAAGAATTTACCAGTAATCTATTAATAAGAATTAAGAAACATATACAAAAATAGATATAAAAAGAGATAAAGGTGAAATAAACTATTTAATAACATTTACATAATGTATTAATAGTACAAAAACTTTATGCTCACTAAAATATTAATTAAAAATCTTTAAATATTGATATTAGAAGCATTTTCTATTTCCTGAGCAGTTAACTTCTTTTCTTGTCCTATATTTGCTTCTTAGAATTTCTAATATGTCCCAGCTTGGCTGCTTAAAAATTCTATTTGCTTACCTAAATTCTTAATAACCCATAAAATAAGTCACAATGTTTTCAAATTTATTTTTAAAAAATATATTACATTAATTTTATTACTGTAATTGCAATAAGCTTTAAAATCCAAATTCTCCCACTTAAAGGAATGACAGATTAATGGTTGTCATCAAGTCTAAATATCCCTAAATCATCTTCTTGGATGACAGTGTCTATTAGGACATTTTGTTATGTAATGTGAAAGACTAGGTAGTTTCTCAATAGGCCAGAATATTTTAATTTGGTACTTTTCATGTTTGTATTGAAATATTATATATATATTTTAATTTTTATTTAATAGCCTTTTATTTACAGGATATATACGTGGGTAACTTTACAGCATTAACAATTGCCAAACCTCTTGTTCCAATTTTTCACCTCTTACCCGCCCCCACCCCCTTCCCTAGATGGCAGGATGACCAGTAGATGTTAAATATATTAAAATATAACTTAGATACACATGTATTGAAATATTATAAAAAAATAATAGTACAAAGGGATAGTATAATTTTTAATATGAAAATATTGCTATAAGTTTGTATAAACAATTGAAATGTTTCATTTGACTTAATTTTCTTAAATTATAATTTGATTATTTTATATAATTTTATTATTTTGATTTTAACTTATTGAAAGTATTATTTTAATTGCAAGAAACATAGAGCTACTGTATCAGATTTTTTTTTTTAAAAAGGCACTATGAAATGTCAAGATTATATGAACATTCCATTCTCTGGCTTATTTGAACTACCAGCACAACAAATAATGTTAAAAAAATTTAAACTTCAATGGTAAGATGCAATAAAAATTACCTCTAGAATTATCTGCATCATGAAAATGAATATGAATATCAGGACCTTTTATGAAAGGTTTTTTTTATCATAAGAAATGCATTAGAACATTTTTGATCACTGAAAATGTTTTTATTCTTTGTATTTTATTCTTTGACTCCAGGTGTTATAAGAAGAACAACATATTCCACTTTTTTTCTTGAAATGTATTATTGTCAGGCTGTTCTTTGCATTCTAACTTCTGACTACCATGGTGTTGAATGCTGTTCCAAAGGTGTTGAAAACACTTTCTGAAAATGAAATTAGGAATATTTGGATATTGTAGGAATACATTAGTCAAGATATAAATTATTTTCCTGGAATGGCTTAGTATAGAGTTTTGAGTAGCAAAGAGGACAAGTGTAAGCAATCCTTTGCACATTGTATATAATCGTAATAATGAGTGGATTACAATGGTAAGCCAAATTTAGAGTCATTTGAGTTCTATATAGTTAAGTGGTTTTAATCACAATATTTCTTGTGTGAAAGGTGAATGTTGCAAACTAATTACTGTGAATTTTCTTTAATAAATCAGTACACTTTAAATGGGTTCATGATTTCGAAATACATTTTAAACCAAATTGTTTATATGGATACTTCCTCCCCCATTCTCCTCCCTGCCATGCTTTCTTGGGTTATTTCCTGTTTATCTTTGTCTACTTTACATCCTACATCATCATCATCATCATCATCATCATCATCATCATCATCATCATCATCATCATCACTACTACTTTAAGGTTTGCAAAAAATGCATCTACTTTGTAGATGTATTATCTAATTTGAAACTTAAAACAGCCCGGTGAAGTAGGTGCAATTATTATTGCTGGAACTGAGGGAAAAGGAGATTAAGTGACTGGTCTAGTCACTTAGCTAAGAAGTATCTGGAAGAAGGATTTGAATTCAAATCTTTTTTTTTTTTTAATTTAATAGCCTTTTATTTACAGGATATATACATGGGTAACTTTACAGCATTAACAATTGCCAAACCTCTTGTTCCAATTTTTCACCTCTTACCGCCCCCCCCCCCCTCCCTTAGATGGCAGGATGACTAGTAGATGTTAAATATATTAAAATATAAATTAGATACACAATAAGTATACCTGACCAAAACGTTATTTTGCTGTAGAAAAAGAATCAGACTCTGAAATATTGTACAATTAGCTTGTGAAGGAAATCAAAAATGCAGGTGTGCATAAATATAGGGATTGGGAATTCAATGTAATGGTTTTTAGTCATCACTCAGAGTTCTTTTTCTGGGCATAGCTAGTTCAGTTCATTACTGCTCCATTAGAAATGATTTGGTTGATCTTGTTGCTGAGGAGGGCCTGATCCATCAGAACTGGTCATCATATAGTATTGTTGTTGAAGTATATAATGATCTCCTGGTCCTGCTCATTTCACTCAGCATCAGTTCATGTAAGTCTCTCCAGGCCTTTCTGAAATTATCCTGTTGGTCATTTCTTACAGAACAGTAATTGAATTCAAATCTTTTAAACTATAGTTCAGCATTCTAATCTCTTATGCTACTAAACTGTCTGTTAATAGTGCCTCCATTCTTGGAACCTTTATGACAGAACACATTGAGATAAGCTTTTCACAAATTGGTAATCTTTGTGAAATTTCTTTTTAAAACCTCTCAGTGCAGGCCCTTTGAGAAATTATATCTCTGAGTAAGTCAAGTGTCTTTATTCTAATAATACACAATCTTGCCACCTATTTCTAAGTGATAGTAATTCTTCTAGTTTTAAATTCTAAATCTTGTTGGGTCATTCACAGCTCTGGTTCTGCAAATTCTAAATGTGGTCTCTGTTTCATCCCAAAAGGTAAGCCTGAAATATTCTCTTTTACAAGTAATCATCATTTTAGATTCCACTTTCTGCATATGGAGGCAAAGGGAAAAGGCCTATACCCTCTGCCTCTGACATGAATAACTACATTTTAGAAACTGAATTTCATTCTACTTAATATGAAGAATTATTAATTCAATCCTTTTTGCCTTTGTTCCCTCAAACATCCCAATCTTTTCTACTGGACTGACAAATAGGAAGTACTTTTTTGGGTTAAACAATGAAAAAGTTCTGTTCTCTGAAGACAGTTTACCTGCAAATAGAAACTAACAATTTTAGAACAGAAGACTCCTTTGATCTCTGTAGGGTAGTGAGGGCTTTTTTTTTCCTGTAAAAATTCTTTTGGTGTTTTCTACGTGCTTTAATAAAGCCTGCTGATCTGTGAGGAAAAAAGAAGTGAGAGCTTTGGTTTCTCATAATACACTGGTAGGACTGGTGCCTTGAAGCATTTTCCTATCTCCATTTATTAAACTGAAAATTTCCCATTTATACCTGTTCTTGTGGAATTTCTAGTGTATATTCTTTTTCCTAAGCAGTTGATACTCAACTTTTCTTGGCTATATTGAAAGATTACTATGTATCTTCCTCTGTGTTTTGATTTTCCCTCCCATTAATATCCATTATTACAATAACATTTAAAACTTAAAAGTTGATCACCCAGAGGGGGAAAAACACCACCACCTGTATTTTTCTTGGGATATATAAAGACTAACATAAATTCTAACATCAAAATTCCAATTAACCTTCTTGCAATCACATGTGAAAAATAATTATTTCTGAAATGCACTTAATGTACCTCTGGGCAAGATTTTATGGGACATGGTTATCCTCAAGAAGAGAAGACTAAGAAAGGGCATGACTGTCAACTTGAGGAAACTATTAAACTAGCCATGTGACTCTGGGCAAGTCACTTCAGCACTGTCTGCCTCAGTTCCTTCATCTATAAAAGGAAGATAATAATAAGATCCACTTCTCACAGTTATGTTGATGAAATGAGATTGTTGTTGGTCCTTCATTCTCACAGAAGACCATGATATCATGAAGGTGATGCTATGACATACAAATGAATTGGATTTAAGTGAGGGAGGGCTGTGCAAAGTCACCTATCTTATTTTCTCCTCTGTAGAATTCAATTTAATTCAAATCTACTTCAATTCAAGAAGCCTTGGTTAAACTATAATTTATTAAGCATTCTAGACAACTTTTATCAAAGAAAAGATAAAAGAAATTGTAGGCAATGGGGTAGATGAAGTTTATTTCATTACAAAAATTTACATGAGAATGCATAACTCAGATGAAAAATAATAGAGGAAAAATATTTGTTGGTTAACATCTACCACAACGAATTCCAGCTGAAGAATTATCAAAAAAAGGAAGGTTGGGTGAGGTAACAGAATTGGAAGAAACTTGAATAATACTTTTCTTAATTACAGATTTTGCTTCTCCTAAACAGAGGGAAATACTAGGGATAATATAGCTATGCTTAATTACACTAAAATTAAATCTGTAAAACAAAGAATGGAAACAAAACAATAACAGATTGGTGTAAATATCATCAGATATATTAGATAAAAATTTGACATCTAACACATAATGTACTGTTAAAATTTTACAAAGGCAACTTATAATTCCTAAGGGATAAATGGTCAAATACAAATTGGAAATGATGATGATGATGGCATTTATAAAGCACTTTTAGCTATGTAAAGCAAAGTGCTTGGTAAAGCTGAAAGTGCTATATAAATACCATTATTATTGTTATTAAAATATTTGAAGAGTCATCATATGGAGGAAGGATTAGATTTATTCTGATTTCTTCAGGGGAGGAGGAGTAGGACAAAGGATGGATGTTGCATAGAAGTAGATATAACTTTGGTGTAAGAAAAACCTTCCTGAGAATTAGAGGTTATCCAAAAGATGAATGGGTCACCTTTCATCTTCTGCTGTTCAGAAAGGTGTGGTGATTTGTCCTCCCCGGAAGTCTTTGAGCAGATGATGCTAGAGAGATATTATCAAAATGATGCTTGTTCAGGTACAGCTTGGACTAATTTGACCTATGCAGTCCCTGCTTGGGCTGCTAAATGGTGCCATAATACACAGAGAGTTGTGCTAGATGGAGACAACCTGAATTAAAATCCAGGATCAAATACTTATTAGCTGAATGACTCTGTGTGAGGCTCTTCACCCCGTTTGCCTCAGTTTCCTCATTTCTAATATGAACTGGGAAAGAAAATGGCAAATCAGCCAAACATCTTTGTTGAGAAAATCAAATCACAAATGGAATCACAAAGAGTCAGACAACAAATGAAAAATAACAAGTCCCTGACAGGGCTTTGATTCTGATTCATTGATTTATTGGCTTTGTCATTACTCAAATGGTGTGAGTATACATTTCATGTTTACTGTTTGCATATCTGAGAAAATTAGAGTATTAGTTCATCCTGTCTTTTCAGTATGTCATTTATGGTTTTACAGGATCCATTTTGTAAGTCTGTAAGGGCCATCATCCTTGCCTTATGACTTACTTGCTATGACTATTAATCCTTCTTAAGGCCTTATTTATTTAAATGAAGAATATTGGGATTAGGGAAACCATTTATTGACCAATGATAATATATATACTTTTATAAGTTAGGTAATGATAAAGTACTTTAACACTCTTCTTAACTCAAAATTATTATAAGAAACATAACATTTATTATATTGCATATTATATGACTATATAAATATATGTAAAATGTAATATATTATATAATAATTATAATATCAATTATATAACTTATTAACATATCAATACCAAAAAATTAAGATTATTATAATATTTCCCTGCTACATAGATAGTAATAAAATGCCCATTTAAATAAGAATGTGGGTTTGGTTATGATTATTTTTTTAATTGCAACTTGTGAGAGGTAGGATACTTAATGTAGGTTAGGTATATGTTAATCTTCTAAACTGAGACATAGGATGCTACAGTGGGGTCACAGATCCTGGAGTCTCAGAATAGAAGTTATAATTCACTCCAGCTGATTTCCTGTCTTCTTTTAGTCTGAGTAACCACAAGTCAGCAGGCAGCAGCTCTGCTGTAGAAAGGTACTTGGAGCAGGAGAGGATCAGGAAATTTCCCTTGTAACCTTGTATAGATTCCAGTTGTGACTAGAATAATCTGGATATTGTTAATCTTGGTTTATCTAGATGTGTATGTATTCATGGGCATAGACATGTGAAATACACACAAGGACATAAGTATTGATGGTGTTCATTACTAATACTAATTGCATTGAGAGATGCATTGTCAAGTAATAGGGTGTAAACAACCCAGCTGTGCTGAGCTGTAGTCAGAACACATCTGGAGTATTATGCTTAGTTCTATACATCTTCCCCCCCCCCCCCAAAGATATTTATAAGCTGGGAAATATCCAGAGGAGGGCAACCCAAATTATTAGAGGACTGAAGACTATGCCATTTGTTTGAAGATTTGCTGAAGGAACTGAGAATGTTCAGCTTGTTTAAACAGAAGATTTGGGGAGGAGGGGGAGGGGAAGGAAGTGGAAGATGGGGTCTGATAATTGCTTTCAAGAATCTGAAGAAAAAAGACTTGTTCTACTTGGCTCCATTTCATTAAACAAGACGCAATGCATAATAAATTAAAAACAAAAAACAAACTCATAAACAAAAAAAGTGAGCAGTAGCTTAATTTAAGGGGAAAAAAAAATTCCTAACAATTAGAAACATCTGAAAGCAGAATGGACTGCTTCTCGAAGGAATGGAGTTCTCCCTTACTAGAGTTCTTTAAGTTAAATGCAGATGAACCAGTACGTGGTTATGAAATAATCAGAGTGCAACTAGATGGATTTTAAAGTTCCTTTCAACTCTGCGATTCTCTGATGTACTTGCTGCACTGAAATCCTTCTCTTAAGCTCGGGCTTATTCTGATTTAAAGTTTAACCTGAAATTTGATATGTTTTTCCTGAAAGATTATTTTCATGGCTAGAGGGAATACGGGATAGGTTTGTCAGATTACCTGTTTGCATACTTAGCACCACTTTTCTGATTTTCTTAGAATATGATTTAGCCAAATATCTCCAAGGCATATTGTTTCCTAAATTCATTTCAAATGATGAGTTACCAAAAGTATGAGTAGCTAGGTGGTACAGTAGATAGAGTGCTGGGTATGTAGTCAGGAAGATCTGAATTTAAATCTTATCTAGACTACTGACTCTGGACAAGTCAGTTAAGCTTTCTCACTCCATCAAACTGGAAATAAAACATCAGCACCTGCTCAAAAGGCTGTTGTGAGGATCACATCAAATGAATTAATATGTAAAAGATTTTGCAAACCTTGAAGCTATATAAATGTTAGCTATTATATTCTATTTTGAGCTACAGATAGATGCATAAAATTTTAGATCAGTCAAATTCAATTCTTAACCAGGGGAATTCTTTGGTGATCTTTTCTTGCCTTTAGCACAACCTTTAAACCATCCTTCAATATATCTTTAGTGGTAGTTATCTGTATAAAAAGAATACTTGGGAGCAGAGATGAAATCCCAGATAAATTATAGTGTTGGGAAAAAAAAATTATTGTCTTTGAGGTAAAATTGATCATCCATATTTTTGCTCCAATTTAATTTCCAAAACTGGGTGGCTCTCCTTGGACTTCTTTCAAAAACCCTGGACTATTTAGTAGCTTTGATGTATTGTTCTAGTAGTGGGATTCCAAATCTTCATTCCATTAAAGGGAAGAAGGATTTGATAAGACACAAAGTGTCATACCAGGAATGTCCATAAGATGGAGACCTTGTGCTATAAAAGAATTGGATAGCCTCCCTCATTGCTCTAAAGTAGGAAACTCTTAGATCCACATATACAAACACACTACTTTTCACTGTACTATAAGACAGTAATTTCCTCATTTTTTAACCTCATATTCAGCCTAGGGCACATGGATTTCCTCCAATGTTTATATTTCATACGTATTCTTGAAGCCAGTTGTTTTGAAAGCTTGTCTTCCTACCATTTTCCCAATGTATTATCTATAGCTACTTTGTCACTGAGGCTAATCTCCTCTATCTAATCTTCTCTTACAAAAATAAATTGGGGGTACCGGGAGTGGGGAGATGGGGACTTCTCTACCACTTCCGGTGCTCCAAACTCTATTGTGTATTCAGAGTTCATCCTAGGAATGGAATATCAACTAAAGTCACTGAAAGTTGCTTGAGTATGGAAGCCAGCCACAAAAAGCAGAGCAGCCAAGAATTTGTCCCTTAATCCCAGGGCTGTGAAAGGAACCTTAAAGAGGTCATCCAGAGTGTTCCTGGTTCTCTGGGCAGACCACCCCTAAACTAGAAATAATTCCTCTGACCTTGAACTTTTGATATATTCAGACATAGTGTTGAACCTTTACATAGGAATATTTTTCATGGAAAAGTTACTTCCAATGTTTCCAATATACTAAATGGTTGTTTACTTTGGATTCTGACAATAACAACAACAATAGTTAATATTTATATAGGGTTTATTGTATGCCAGGCACTGTACTAAGTATTTTACAAATATTATTTCATTTGATCATGACAATAATTCTGAGGGGGAGGTATTATTATGATCCCCATTTTATAGATGGGAAAAACTGAGGTAAACAGGTTTTATCACACAGCTAGTAAGTGTCTGAGGCTTGATGGTAAATTGATACCAGGTTGGTACTCTATCCACTACCGCACTAGATGCTTCATTAAGATGGTCATTTGGCATTTGCTGAAGTTTTGTTGTTCAATCATTTCAATCTTGTCTGATTCTTCATGACTCCATTTGGGGTTATTTTGACAAAGATATTGCAGTGATTTGCCATTTCCTCCCTCATTTTACAGATGAGGAAATTGAGGCAATTAGAGTTAAATATTTGCCTAGGGTAACACAGCTAGTAAATATTTAAACCTACATTGGAACTCAGGAAAATGTTGTACTAACTCCAGGCCTGACACTCTACAAATGGAAACCTAGTCTTTTTTTTTCTTTATTAAAGCTTTTTTATTTTTCAGAACACATGCATGGACAATTCAACATCAGCCCTTGCAAAACCTGGTGTTCCAACTTTCTCTCCCTTCTCTCACCCCCTCTGCTATATGGCAAGTAGTCTAATACATGTTAAACATGGTAGAAATATATGTTAAATCCAATATATGCATACATATTTATACAATTATTGTGCCACATAAGAAAAATCAAATAA
Organism: Sarcophilus harrisii; assembly: GCF_902635505.1. Lineage (NCBI taxonomy): Eukaryota > Metazoa > Chordata > Mammalia > Dasyuromorphia > Dasyuridae > Sarcophilus > Sarcophilus harrisii. The sequence continues at coordinate 563,277,437 of NC_045426.1, read as the reverse complement.
AACCAATTAACAGAAAAAAGGAGAAGCAAAATAAAATACAAGCAAACAAAACAGTGAGAATGCTGTTATGAACCCACAGTCCAATTCCCACAGTCCTCTCTCTGGCTATAGGTGGCTCTCTTCATCAATGAACAATTGGAACTGGTTTGAATTATCTCATTGTTGAAGAGAGCCACGGCCATCAGAATTGATCATCGGATAGTCTTGTTGTTGCCATGTACAATGATCTCCCGATTCTGCTCATTTCACTTAATATCAGTTCACTTAAGTCTCTCCAGGCATCTCTGAAATCATCCTGCTGATCATTTCTTACAGAACAATAATATTCCATAGCATTCATATACCATAATTTATTTAGCCATTCTCCAACTGATGGGCATTCACTCATAACCAGTTTCTTTTTACTACAAAAAATGCTGCCACAAACATTTTTCCACATGTGGATGCCTTTCCCTTGAAAGTGAGTCTTGAAGTCAGAAAGAGCTAAGTTCAAGTCCTGACTTCGATGTATAATCGTAGGGGGAAAGGGGGAAGAGGGAAGAAGATGGGGGGATGACCCAAGATACCTCTCAATGTTCTGGGCAATTATCATATGATTATAAATTGCAGGGCAAATACCAAATATATTAACAGTGAATTTTTTCTATCAACTAAATCACAGTTCAAATCCCTGTTCTGATCTCTTTTTATTCTTATCTCCAGATATCTTAAATGACTTAAATTTCATGAATTATTTTAAGCTCATACTTTGTCCAGAACACCATTCTGAAGGCTGGGAAAGACATAAAGATGGAGTAAGAAATTATCCTTACCTTCAATGAAGTTCATAATCGAGTATAGAAGCTGGCAAAGTACACCACCTGCCTCCCACCACATGCCTCTGTATGGCCTGAACTGGAGGGCAAAATCAAGCAAATGTCTGGATTTGGCTTTCTTAAAAGTCTTTTGGTAGGGATGATTCAAACAGTAAATTCAATCATTTTATAGAGGACAAAGTATTTTATCATTCCAGAGATTTTTTTTTCAAATGAGTAATCATCTAGATGGGTAAAATTAGTCCAAATGTTCTAAAAATAATTTGGATTTATAAAATTGTATATATTATTATAATTTATTATATTATTTGACCTATCAAACATTTTGCTGAACATTTTCCTTCCATAGTTTGGTGGACTTTGTGTTCAGAATATTGCAAAGCCTATTAGTCTGGCTCTTTTTATTCATTGAGTTTTGTCCAAATTTTTGTTTTTTGTAAGAAAGGCTTTAATAGGGTTATGGTACATTTGGAAATTATCCTTATGGATTTTTTAGATTATTTGTTTTTTGGGGGAGGAAATCAGGGTTAAATGATTTGTCTAGGGTCACACAGATAATGTTTGAGGTCAAATTTGAATTCAGATCCTCCTGACCCCAGGGCCCATGATCCATCTATTTTCTCATCTAGCTGTCCAAATCCTTATGTTTTAGAAAGACATAAGTAACAGTAATTTTTATTTATTATTAATTTAAGTGAATGAGTGGGGTTTCTTTTTTTTCCCCTTTTCAGGAAAAAATTATTTTGTCAGATTTCCACTTTTTTTGTATATTAGCCATAAATAGAGTTAAGAACATAGTTTCTGAGTGGATGCCCATCAATTGGAGAATGGCTGAATAAATTATGGTATATGAATATTATGGAATATTATTGTTTGGTAAGAAATGACCAAACAGGATGATTTCAGAAAGGCCTGGAGAGATTTACATGAATTGATGCTGAGTGAAATGAGCAGGACCAGGAGATCATTATATACTTCAACAACAACACTATATGATGACCAGTTCTGATGGACCTGGCCATCCTCAGCAATGAGATCAACCAAATCAGTTCCAATGGAGCAGTAATGAACTGAACCAGCTACGCCCAGCGAAAGAACTCTGGGAGATGACTAAGAACCATTACATTGAATTCCCAATCCCTATATTTTTACCCACCTGCATTTTTTATTCCCTTCACAAGCTAATTGTACAATATTTCAGAGTCCGATTCTTTTTGTACAGCAAAATAATGGTTGGTCATGTATACTTATGGTGTATCTAATCCTGCCATCTGGGGGTGGGGGTGGGGGGAAGGAGGGGAAAAATTGGAACAAGAGGTTTGGCAATTGTCAATGCTGTAAAGTTACCCATACATATAACCTGTAAATAAAAGGCTATTAAAAAAAAAAAAAGAACATAGTTTCTGATTCATCTGTGGCCTAATTCAGTGTCATACTCTAATAGTGTCCCATGTTTCAACATGAAGATATTCATTCCATTCTTACATCTACCCTCTTTTAGTCCTACCAAATCTAAATTATGGAATGGTGGAGAGGAAAAACAGTTTGTTTTAATCAGTAGTTTTTGTTTGAATTTGGATTTTTCTCCAGCTAGTCATAAAACTAATAAGCTGCTTTTTGTAGTTAACAAAAGCTTTCTCCTTGAATTAGATTTGTTGTATGGTTAGCAATTCATCATAGGAATCCTAATATGCAGCCCTCAGCTAGGCTATTGAGGAGATTTAAAGCAAGTATCCCATTTCTGTTATTTTACTTGGCTGATTTTAATGTTTTGAGCCAGTCAAAACTCAGTGGGCACTAGCCACACAGATATTCATACTTTCTGGAATTTATCAAAGAGGCAGTGGTCATTGTTTCATTCTTAGCATTTGTCTTTCCAGAGCCTAGCATATCATAAGTATTTATTAAATGTTTGCTTGTTTAGGGCCAATAATCTAATTCAGGAAGTTCAAGTACCATCTAGTATAGAACTTGGTAGTTTTCTTCTAAATGCTCAAAATATTCCAGAGGATCTGGACTCTCATTGATGAAAGTGTTCTCTACAAAGATGCAATTTGCAACCCATTCTTACCAGCTTATCCTGAAGTACACTTGTCCATGATTTTGCTTAAATTATCTAAAGAAGGTCCATCCAATAATCTTGATTTTTGCGTGACATCAGGAGGATACAATGGAATCATCAGGCTATGTTTTTGTCATTTCTCACCCTTGCCATGTGGCAAGTTCGGTTTATCTTCCTATCATCTACTTCCTTTACAATACTTTTTATTCCATTTTTCTTTAGAGTTCTTCATGGGATATATTTTGCAGCCAGCTTACATTATTCATATGCTCTTCCATCAGCCTCCATATAATATATTATTTTTTAGTTATTCAGAAACTTTTGTGTTAATAAATATTTATTAAGCACCTACTATATGCCAAGCTTTGGGAATACAAATGGAGGCAAAAATAGTTCCTGCTCTGGAGAAACTCACAATTTAATGGAGAAGACAGTAAACAACAAACATATACAAATACATTATATACATATAAATAAGTGAGATATAGAAAGGAAGAAAAAAAGAAAGAATTAAGAGGGTTGAGAAAGGCTTCCTATAGAAGACAGATTAGACTTAAAGAATATCAAGAAAGTCAGTAGGTGAAGATGAGAGAATTTTAGATTAGACTTAAGGAAAGTGAAAAAAGTTAGTAGGTGAAGATAAGGAGAAAGCATTCCAGGCATGGAGGATAAGTAGAAAAAATGCTTGTAGCTGAGGGATAGAATATCTTGTTCATTGACGGGCAAGGAAGATGTTATCACTGGATCAAAGAGTACATGATAGGGAGTAAAGTGTAAGAAAGCTGGGTAAATTGGAGTGGGTTAATCTAGATTAAAAAGGGCTTTGAACTCCAAACAAGCAAGAGGAAACCACTGTAAGTTTAAGTAAGGGACTGAAAATAGTGGAGGAATAGGTAGGAAATCCACCATTCATTATATTTTATTAGAATGCTACTCAGGTTACATTTGAATTAAAAACTGTAACAAAACCAACATTCAAATAAATAAACAACATAAAAATGTTACTTGTGACTCAAGGCCTTGCAAAGATGCAAGGCTTACAGTATTGGGCCCATTCCCAGAGATTGACCAGAAAAAAAAAGGAATTTTATTTCCTTCATTCATTGTCTTTACTTTGAGCTACTCCAGGAAAATCTGCAAATATAGTTTAGGTGTAGCTTATGTTTGGGTTTACCTGAATGTGAGTGATCACAACCATATGGGAGTTTCCAGCTCCCATACAAGTCTTCAGTATACTATGTATGCATTAGGTGGGACAGTCTTTATTTCACCCCACAAAGTGTCAAATATATGAAGGACTGACAGCAGTCCATAAACACAGACAGAAGTACATATGGGACTCAAGAAACTCACCAGGGCTCTTAAGCAGATTTAGACAATACATAAATCTTCATAGTACTTTATAAATCCTTCACAGAAGGGAGCTAAACTCAGAGCTACCATTTGGGACAATTCTTTAACACTCCATTGAGTCCCATTTTATCACTGGGTCCATCCCATTAAGACTCATAGAACTAATATGTGTCTTTTACCCCCTCTGGAAGGTAAACATACCTTAGGCAAAATCCAGTTCTATTGCTTTCCCAAGTCACAGCACTCCTTTGTTTCTCCTTTAGACAAAGATGATGAAGATAATCTTTCTCCAAGGGATATGGCACATGAATCAATCTTCTTCTCTAGAAGGCTTGATTCCCAAACTCTAGAATATGGAAACAAGACAACTATAAGACTGGAGTCATCCAGAAAAATCTCTTTCTTCTGTCTAGAATAAATATTGCTAATCTTTATTATTCCCCATATACCTTGACTTTCAGCAAATTTTGTTATGTGCCAGTCCAAAATGAAAGGAAGTAATTTTTAAAGTTTACCATTCATATGTACAAAAGAAATAAAATAGATTAATTTTGATAGGCAAGTATAATTATTTACCAAATATTTCCCATGCTCCTGATATCTTGTGTCTTCTAAAGCTATATACATTCCACATTGGAAACTTCTGGTCCAGAAGGTCATATTCTAGGATTACATTGCCTAGATTATTAAAAATCTACCCTTACCTACTTCCAGCACAATAGTTTTGGGTTCAAGAATATTGTCCATGAACTTCCTTCTTAATTTAAGTAGGCACATTTGTCTATTTTTGCCAGGATATTGTCAGTGCTATAGATGCTGCCATCTCTGAGTTTGGGAAAGTCCATTTTCAAATTTAGATTTTTTAAAAATAATAACAGTGAACATCAATACAACCAACTAAATTCAGTCCATTCTCAGTATTAGTTCTCATGCAAACATGTGAATAGCGCGTGTCTGCCTCTTAGAGCCATTTCAAATTTGAAGGTGGGATGGGAGAGAGACTGTAAAATTGTATGTATGATTTTCCCTTCCCTCAATAAGGAAGTGTTTTTTTTTTTTTAAAGTGAAACTCATTGGTGTATCAGCTTAATTTTATAGACCATGGAAAAGGGTGACCTTTCTAGGAGTTCATTGTACCATTTCCAAAATTGGTCAATCGTCTTGGAATTATAACCAGTTACTGAAAATCTTAAACAGAAGTTCCTTGTGTCTTATCAAGGCATGTCCATGTAAGAGTGTCCATTTCTACTCCATTCCAATTAGTATAATCAAAGAAAGTTCAGACTTTTGAATTGAACTAATAAATCAATCAGAAGTAAGTCAGGCATGACAAATTGCTTAATTTGTAAGGCTCACAGGAGTTTTGAAACATTGAATGAAAGCAGATGAAAGAGTACCTTGTGAGTAGCTTAAAGAATCAAACACATACACAACTAAAGAATCAAACACACATTTGGGTCTATTTATAAAATTATAAGCTAGTTTGGAATTGTACATTTTAGCATCAGGCCATTCAAGTAGTGGTTGGGCTCAGTAGAAGGAACTGCTCTTGGTGGGGAAGGAGTGAATTACTATTCTCCACTCCCTCCCCATTTGATTGACCAGGTGATGACCTAGTATACTTCAAAAAGATAAAAGACTTGGACTTCATCAGCATCAGTAGCAGGGTTCTTAAACATCAATAGCTGATGGCAGTATTTGTATCAGGAGCTAAAGGAACAAAAAAAGAAACTTAGATACATAGCTATTTCAGGTGTGTGACAACCCTCAGAGTGAAAAGAAATATTGACCATGAACTCTACAAAGCCACCAACCTTACACTTAAGAGAAATTGCATGAGGTCTTTGCAAAGGGAAAAGGGGACAACTAACTATGAGCTGTGAGTTACACCTTTGTCATGTGTTCTTAATGGGTAAGGGTAAGCCGTTTTTTCTAGGATCTTTGTGTGTATAAAGAGAGAATGTACCCCAGGTTTGGGAGAATTGTTGTAAAAATTTCCTTGTTCTACCTAATAAATAAATACTATCTTTAAAAATTTATTCAGTCTGGTTTATAATCAAGGGGGGATCACACTCATAAGAGCTCATGAGCAACAGTATTAGAAAAAAACCCAGTCCTTTAGTATTACCCCTTATAACCTTTAGCCCACCAATGTGTGAAAGTAGGAGGTGGTCCTGGAGAAGACTATAGTCTTCTCAAGGGAGATTTCATTCAAATGTTTTTAAACAAAGGCTATGACCCATAATCCCAATAAATTTATTATGGCCTTATCAAATTGAATGATGATTTTTTCAGATGGATAGAAGGAAAAGATACCCATAAACTTATCCTACAATAAAATCAGACCTAAAAACAAGAGTTTAAATAATTCAAATTAAATAATTTTGTTACTAAATTTATATTAAATATGAACTAATAAAACATCCAAGAATGACATCTTGTTTCTCAGTCCCTTCCTAATTTTTTTGTGCCTCCTATGTTCACATCTGATTATGTTCCTATAATTAATTTGTATAATATTAGTCAGTTTTTGTGCTAGATTCTTTTGTATTAAAAGTTGAATTGAAACTATGTGAAATTATTATTTTTTCAGTGGAAGGAATATTAAGACCTGTGAGTGCAGTGATATGGGGAACTTTTGGTATGTAATCTTCCTTTACCTATTCATATCTATACCTTAGATTATAGAGTATTCTCTAGGGCACTTAGAAGTTAAGTAACATGCGAGGTCAAGTGATATGCCTGTGGTCACACAGCCAATGTATCATAGACAGAACTTGGAAGGTTGGCAATCATCAACATTCTGCTGTTTTACATTGTGCCCCTTGTGTGTACTTATTAGATAGATGAATAACTAATTCTCAGTTTACCAAATCATTATTTAGACAAATGTAGCTTGATCATCTTCCAAATATAGATACTCGATTTTTGCTTCTTCATTTATTTTGTATAGTGAATGAAGGCAGGCTGCCAAGAGATGAGAGACTGAGTAACATTTAGGAGGAAGAACAAATAGACTGCTCTCACTGAATTATAGAGTGGATGATTGAGAGGAATATATAATAAATCTGTATTGGGGGAAGGACTTAACCCCAACACCATATAAATTCAATGTAGAGACAGAATGAGGTATTAGCAAGACATTGAAGTTAACAAAAGAAGGTTTACTTTGCCCTAATGCAGCAAGGGTAACTAACAAGAATATAATGGCACTCTCTGAACTCAGTTCCCTTCAAATCCATTTGGAAATGCATATAGTTGACAGGGAAGAATATAGTCACTTGCATAGTCTTCAGAAATACACCAAACTGGAGGCGTCCCACCTTCATGTGAATGGAACTTTTTTACACTCTTAAATCACCAAAAGCTGAGTCAAGGGAGAAGGGAGGCAATCGAATCCCAGGGATAGCTGAGATGCTTTTAGGGAAAAATGAATCCCTATTCTGGAGTCCTACCACAATCTCGAAAAAATAGATTGGAGCCTTAAGTGAAGAACTTTAAATGACAACAGAAGTACACACACACACACACACACACACACACACACAGAATGTTAGAAGCAAAAAAAGAGTATTAGAGTATTTTGAACAGGGGAGTGACATGATCATGTGCTTTAGAATTGTCATTCTGGTTTCTGTATGGAAAATGTATTGAAATTTAGGGGAGAGACTTGAGGTAGAGAAATCAATGAGGATGCTATTGCAAGAGGATAGCAAAAAAAGAATAAAATCCTGAACCACAGTAGTAACAATTTGAAGAGTTACAAGTGAATAGATACAAGAAATATTGTAGAGGTAAAATTGACAAGGCTTGGAAACTAATTGACTATTCAGTATGTGAGACAGATGGGAATCAAGGATGATTTTTGAAGTTGTGAACCTGGGTGAGTAGAAAGATGCAATTCTCTCAGTCAGAAGGAAAAAATGGGAGGTTTCAGGTTTGATAGAAAAATAGATGAGCTCTGTTTTGGACGTGTTGATTTTGAGATGCCTATTGAATGCCCAAGGTGTTTTTAATTTTGTCAATAACTTTTTTGATTTCCAGGATTTATATTTTGTTGACTAATTAGGGTTTTAAAATTTATTGATTTTCTAGTTGTTTTTTTGTTTGCTTCATGCCTAATTTGATCTGTTCTTTCTGTCCAATAGTGACACAAATGTTTCTAGGAATCTCTGAAGAATTTTAGCATTGCTTGTGAGATATGCAAGATGCTAGCCCAGAACTGCCCAGCATGACATGTCCACGTCAAAGAAGGCACTGTGCTCAAGCTGAAATAGCACCAAGGAAATGTAAGATCCACAAATTTATAAATATCTCTATCCTAATGTTCAAATGGATTATTTGTATCTGACCTATATAGTAGAACCTTCTGATGTCATATTGGTCTGATTAGCCATAGACACATTACACCTTAATTTTACCTTTGGTCTTCTTTTGAGTGTGAAGGATGAACAACAACAATCACTTTGGTTCCCTCCTTAAAATATCTAAGCTAAAATGTCCAGTAAACAGTTGGTGGTGCAAGATTGAAGCTCAGGAGAGAGAGGAACTAGAACTAGACAAATAGATTTAAAAGCAATCTGCCTAGGGACAATAATTGAATCCCTGGGAACTGAGAGAATATAGTGCAACAGTACATAAAAATTCAGGAAAGACCTTAGGGGACAACCGTACATAGTGGGCAGATCAGGGATGTGATCTAGTAAAGGGAACTAAGAGGAGGTAAGAAAAGAGTAGAACCAAGAGAGATTCTATTGTTTAAAGAGCATTGTGCTAGTTGCTAAAAGATGTATACAGGTCACAATCTAGTAAGCATCTTTCTTCCTGTCTCACATTTTCAAAACTTCCAAGCTGTCTCTTTGATTCCTCTCTCATCTGTAACTCTGGATTTAAACTCAAAGCTACCAAATATGGTTGTCTTTTTTTTTGTTCCTTCCTTTCCATTTCTATAGCTCCTTCACTTGGGTCTGAATTATTTTAAGAATCTCCCAAGTACCTTCTCAGGGACAAGACTCTCCTTTCTTTAAACTATTCGGAGCATACCACCATAACTATGCTCATATTCTTAAAATTTGGTCTTAATTATATCACTAGCCTACACACAAATCTCCAGTGGCTCCCTATTTGCCTTCAGAATATTGGCCAAATGGCATAATGGAAAGAGTATTGGTTTTGGAATCAAGGGGTATGGGTTTTAATACAGATTTTGCTACTTAACTACATGTTTGACATCGGGCAATTACTTTACTTTGAGGGCAAAGCCTCATTCCTCATCTCTAAAATGAAGGGGTTGGATCAGAAAAGACATTTTTTTCAGTTCTAAAGTTATCCTATTGTATCTCACAATTATTCTATCATATTTAAATCTATCATTGTTATTTAACTAAATGTATATATGCTTTGTTTTCCTAACTAAATTGTGTATTCTGCCCACAAATTTTTTAAGAGTCAAAGTTAAAGACAATGTGAATAGTGCATAGAATGAGCTGGCCTCCTGAAAAAAGACTTGAGTTCAAGTCTGATACTAGTGGTGTGACCTTGTACATATCACATCCTCATAGTACTTTAGGCAGATTTCTCATACTGTACATTGGTAATGACCTCTCCTTCAGGAGAGAGTATTTTTTTTTACCTCTTCTTGTATTCCCAGAGCTTAGCACAGTGTCTAACTTAGTATGCACTTGTAAAGTGTTTATTAACTGAAGCCTGAATCAGTATTGAGATTTTATTCCTGGGAATTTATTCATACTAGTAAAATCACAAGTCCCATCCCTATCCCCATCCAACTCTTTCAGTTGCATCTCCATCTCCATTCCCTTCCGAACCCTATTCCTAGACAGCGAAAGGAGAATACTGATAGCAACTCTGATCATAATGAGTGAGTGCAGACAAAAGCTAGCATTCGGGAGATTGGTGGGAAGGCCAGGAGTTCTGTACTTTCTATTACAGAAATTTTCCCTGATCACTGGACAGCTAGGACACTGCTGGAATATTTCTGCAGATCTTTTGCCCCCACAAATGTGGTTGACTTGGGCTTCTACTTTGTAGTGAGGATTGAAAGATATTTCACAGTGGTGACTTTCTCATCTTGATGTAGCTATGTTCTCTTTGGTGCTGGGAAACTGAACTTGATTAGATCTTCTCAGGGGTGGTCAACATTAGAAAATTCCAGGGCTCCTTTCTGCTTAGGGGTAATAAGTGGCCTGGGAATCTTGCTTTTTCCAAACATGACAAGCCACATGGGGTGGAATTTCAATAGTGGCTTTTCTTCACTGCACAGTTAGCATTGGATGCCCCCTTATTTATCACTTAAGTGTGATGACTCCCCCAAAGCACCACATGTCCCTGACCACAAGGCTCCTCCATTTGTGGAACTTGGTCAGAGCAGAGCATGCAGTTTGGGTATTTCATGGCCGAGCAACGACTCCCTGGTTAGACCACGTGTCTTCTTTGTAGCCTGTTTACTTCCTTGAGCTGCCTATAAAAACTGTGGAACAGATTTTATACATAGAGGCAACTATAGTACTGTGGCTTAGCATGATGAGCTGGAGGCAAAATCTTAGGTTTGAGTTCTGGCCCTGACATCTTACTTGTTTGCTTGTGTTACTTCAGGCAAATTATTCTTCCTCCCCTGAGCCTTAGTTTCCTTATATGTAAAATGGAGATAATAATATTTTCACTAACTACCCATTAGGATTTTTGTAAGGAATAAATGAGATAATACATGTAAAATATTTGGGGTTTTTAGATACCTTTTTACTTTATTTCACAGACATTCCCATTTTCTTCCTATCAAAGAACCCTACCCAGGGACACAGAAAGACAGAGACAAAGACAAAGACAGATAGATATTCAGAAGATAAGAGAGAGAGAAACAGAGAGACAGATAGACAGAGACAGAGAGGGAAATAGAGAGAGAGAGACAGAGAAATGGGGGGGGGGAGAGGAGGAGAAGGAGAGAGTAGGAAGGGAAGGGAAGGGGTAAGGAGAGAGAAAGGGAGAGGGAAGGGAAAGAAAAAGTTCATAGAGCTAAAAATGACCTTGTAGCCCATCTACTCCTTCCCTTCATTTCACAAATGAGGACAGTGGAGCATAAAAAGACATGTAATTATCCTGTCAAACCATAGGAAGCAGGAGAACAGGCTTGGATTACTAGTAATTATACCTACTGCAAAAACTATACTGATAAGGCTATTGGTTCTTTTACAAAGACAACTTCCTCAATTCTAGAAGCTAGCTACTAATCTGCCACATTGCCTTTTTAAATATAATTTATATTTAATAAAATTGTGTCTAATTTCCTTCCACTCAAACAGTCCCCAGGAGGCCTATAGGCTATTCTATGGAGCATTAAACTCTCATATCCATTCTGTTCAACTAAGACTCTAAATTATCCCAGTCTTTATGGTCAGAGAAAAGTCCTTACCACTTTGATCATAGACTCATAGCTCATTGGTTTTCAGTAAAATATTTGAACCAAATTCCCAGGTTTATCTCCAAGATTTATTTCATCTTTCACTGTGTCTCCCTGGACCTATATTTTATAAACTCCTTGAGACTTGGGACATATTTAAATATATTTTTGGGACCTTCCCCTGTGTCCAGAGTCTTCACCCACAGTAGGCAATCAGCAAACAACTGTTGAATCAGGGAATGGGCCACTTACTGAGAATTTCTGTAATGGGTGTTCCCCCTTTATGAGCATTCAACAAACATTCACCACTCAGTCTTTTCGGGGCCCCAGAGGACTGAGCTGTGGGCCATGAGAAACAGCACCAATAAGTGATTTACATGTTTTCTGGCAGCTAGTCTAAGGTTATATTGTGATTGGCAGGAAAATGGCTAAGGGCAGGAAACGAATCCAGATCCTTGTTTAAGATTGGTGTTCCCTGTATAAACCACACAGACACTCTTGGGCTTCATTCATAAATAAGGTAGAAAGGGGACTCTGGAGAGAGTACAAACTTTAGTTCTTCTTTGACTGATATTAGTTTTGGGAGTCTTAGTGTTGGTGGATAAGCACTGCTTGACACCCTCTTCAGTTACTTTCCCCCACCCTAATGAACACCCTTGATGAATATACAATGCCAGCCCTTATTTATTTACTGCATGGATTTGTTCAAAGTGCCCCTGCTGCCCAAGCCTGTTATCTCTGTCCCAATCTTTTATGTTTATGAAACTTAAAGGAAAGGGAGAAAGAGTAAGAGTTGATGTCAGGGGAGGAAAAAAAACTCGCTTCCTAACAATTCAGCTTCCTTTGTAGGTGGAGACTTTGTGAATCTTTAAGAGTAGATAAAGGGAAACGGTATATATATTGATATACATATATCAATATTTTAATGTGTATATATGTTTGCGTTTATATACATATACATATATCGTACCTATATATGTAGGTATATAGTTAAAATACAAATATATATATGCACACATATGAATACATAGCTATAAAAAAAGACTAAGATCTAAAGGGAAAAGTCATTATGGACTGGAGGAGATTCATGGAAGATTTCATGGAATAAGTGGTATTCTCTCTTTAGACAACAAGCTACATGAGAACAGGGAATTCAATCAGATTCATTTATCTAATGTGATCAGAATTTCACAACTCCTCCAGAATGCTATCCAGTAGGTTTTTAATAGGGATTTATTAAATGCTATAGCTCTGTTCAGTCTCTGTTCTGTATACACCCTTATAGAGCAGGAGATACACACATATACATATACAAAAGTATGTAGATGTTTTTATGCACATATATTACATATACAGAGAAAGAGAGAGAGAGAGAGAGAGGGAGGGAGGGAGAGACTAGTTAAGTTGATATGCCTCTTGGGAGACATAAACACATACACACACATATACACACATGTATATGTAAATATATGAAATACTTTCTGACTTTGTTCAAGATAGAGGAACTGAAGTGATGACTGAGACATTAGTTTTTATAAATTCTTTTAAAATGATCAAATCTTATCAGTACCAGATCTTAATGTATATTATAAGATGGAAATTATCAACAATATCTGATACTAGCTTAGGAATAAAATGGTAAACAAGTAATATAGAATAGATATATAATATGCAGCAATAAATGATTATAGTAACCTCGTGTTTGATAAATGCAAAGGTTTAAGCTTTGGAGATAAGAATTCATTGTTTGGTAAAAATTGTTGGGAAACCTAGAAAGCAGTCTGGCAGAAATTAGGTATGGAGAAATATCTTACAATATTTACCAAGATAAGGATAAAATGATACATAACCTAGACATAAAATGAAATATCATAAGTAAATTAGGAGAGCATGGAACATATTATCTATCAAATTTATATATAAGAGAAAAAAATGTATGAATAAATGAGAGAAAGAGAAAATTATGAGATATAAAATTAATAATTTTATTACATTAAGTTAAAAAAAGGTTTTGTATAAATAGAACTAGTGTAATAAACATTAGAAGAAAGCAGAAAAATGGGAATATGGGGATTTATAGATAGCTTCTCATGTAAAGGCCCTATATCTTAAATGTATAGACAACTTTGTGAAATTTATAAGAATATGAATCATTCTCCCTTAGACAGATAGTCAAAGATTATGAACAGGCAGTTTTTGGAAAAAGAAATCAAAGCTACATATAATCATATGAAAAATACTTTAAATCATCATTTATTAGAGAAATTCCAATTAAAACATCTTTGATATCTTAAATCTATTAGATTGGATGATATGACAGAAGGAGAAAATGACAAATGTTGGAGGGGATGTGGAAAAATTGGCAGACTAATGCCTTGTCAGTAGAACTGTGAACTTATTCTACCATTCTGGAGAAGAATCTGGAATTATGCCTAAAGAGTTACAAAAATGTGTGTTCCCTTCAACCCAGAAATATCATTACTAGATCTGTTTCCCAAGGTAATTAGGGGAAAAGGAAAAGAATGTATATATTCTAAAATATGGATAGCAGTTTTCTTTGTAGTGGCAAGGGACTTGAAATTAAGGGGATGTTTATCAATTAGGGAATGACTGGATAAATTGTGGTATATAATTATGATAGAATATTTGCTGCAAGAACTAATGAGCTGTGTTGATTTTAGGAAAACATGCAAAGACATAAAATAATAAAAAGTGAAATGAATAGGAACAAGAGAACATCGTATATGGTAACAGCAAGTTTGTTCAAAGAGTAAATATGAATGACTAAGCCATTCTGAATTACATGAATATTCAAATCAGCTACAAAATACCTATGAAGAAAGATGCTATCCACCACCTGAGAAATACCTGATATGTGGGTATTAATAAAAGCATCTATCTCCTTGAATTGCTCTGTGGATCAAATGAGAGTATTATTTTTGGAAAATACTTGGCACACTATCTGGTATGTAGTAAGTATTTAATAAGTGCTTATTTTCTTTCTTTCTTCTAAGGTCTTATAAAGGTTAGTAGTTTTTCCCTAGAGAAGTGGGGTCCAAAGTGGGATTCCAATCCTAGAGAACATGACCTCAAGTAGAAAATGATGTTGTAGGGTAGGAAGATGTATAATATCCAGAAATGTTCTGCAGCAGGATCAGAGCATCTCAAAAATTAAATGGAAAATTTTCAGCGTGAGCATTTGCATCTCAGAAGTCAGGCTTATTGTTTTGTTGATCATCTACACTTGAAAAAATGATGAAGAAAATATTAATAATGAAGATTAAATTTAAAAGTGTGTTGGTTGTACTCCCCAGCCCCTCAGAAAGCTGGTTGTTAAACATTTACCAATGCACCCCTGGTTATATCTTACCTTTCTAGTGATAGCTAGTTGAGGGGCTTGTCTCAAACACAACTCTTTCCCCTTTATTCCCTTGTGGCCTCTTTACTCCATTTCTTCCAGCCAGGAAATTCCTAACTTTTCCCCTTCCACCCTAGCCAGGACCCGTCAGCAATAGCTGTGGTGATGTCACTCAATCAACCAAAAATACTAATGCTATTTGTGAGCAAACACTGCCAAACATTTCAGTTACAAAGAAAGGCAAACAAACAAACAAACAAACAACAACAACAACAACAAAACATGGCTCCTGTCCTCAAGGAAGTCACATTCTGTTGGGATTGTTTTCAGATAAATTTTCCTAAGTGGGTATGCAATTAAAAAAAGTATGGAGACCACAAGCAAATATAGATATTTCTTGAGAACAAGGGTGCTATACTTTCTAGGATGCTCCTTTTAAAGCATAAAAAAATAACAAAAGGTATTTACATTCAAGTTTAATTTAGATGCCTTATTGTAGTATAGAGGGCATTGCCCTCTATACCCCCCTCAATCTTGTCAGTAGAATGGAAGTTGTATGAAGGTCTACAAGGACGGAAAGGCTTGTATTACAGGACTGGATATGTGATGGATTGTGGGTATGTCCTCCAGTTAGGCTATGGTTAGGGAGATTTATTACTAGAATGTTGACTAGCCTGTGATGAATTTTTTTGACTATAGCAAAAATAACTCCTAAGAAGACTGTTAAGATGTAGATGTACTAGGGAAGGAATCAA
Source organism: Sarcophilus harrisii (assembly GCF_902635505.1). NCBI lineage: Eukaryota > Metazoa > Chordata > Mammalia > Dasyuromorphia > Dasyuridae > Sarcophilus > Sarcophilus harrisii. The sequence continues at coordinate 563,261,680 of NC_045426.1, read as the reverse complement.
TTAACTCCAATATTGAGGAATTCTCTCATTTTGTTTTTGGACCAGACTAATGATTTCCTACAAGAAAATCTCAGTGTAGCAACTCTTTCTAAGATGGGGATTCTTAATTTTTTTTGTTTGTTTTTGTGTCATGGACTCTATGGAAGTCTTGTGACAGACTCATTCTCAGGATAATGTTTTGAAATGCAGAAAATAAAAAAAAATAGGATTTCAAAGGAAACAAATTATATTGACATATAGCTATCAAATAAACCATGGCTAGTCGTCAGAGCCTGTCAGGAGTCAGGAGCACTGTTTTTTTGTTTTGTTTTCTTTTGTTTTTGTAGATGTACAAGTATTCTGTAATTAGGACCATAGGTAGCTTAAATGACTTGTCATTGAACAGCCAGTATGTGTCAGAGGCCAATCCTCTAACTTCTCCATGTTGCTTTGCTCACCTATTTTTTTAAAAAGCATTAATTTCTAACCCCAGTTGTCATGACAGATTCCTTTTGGTGAGCCAGACAGTCCAAACATTTCAAAATAGGGAGTGAGTCATTTCAATATTAAGGAAAAAAAAACACATTTTTCCCATCTCAACTTAAAAAAAAAAGCTCTTTCCCCTTTCTCCTATTAGGAAGAAATTTAATGTTTTTGAGGAAGTCAAAGTGCTAGTTTTCTTTTTCTTCTTTCATATTGACTTGTGTTTTGGGGGTGGGGGAGGGAGAATGAAAATGACAGGACTAGGTACTCAGAAGAAATGAAGGATGATGGAAACTGCTAAAGACTTCCCTGATCCCTCTTAGGATACATATTTGGGAGCTATTTTAGGATTGCTTCTTTATTTAATTATGGTTTGTAGTATTGTCAGACTCAAAATTCACTATGGCAGAATTACATGAAGGCACTTTTCCCTTTTTTTGGGGGAGGTATAACTGGAACATGAGTTTGCTTTCCATCTTCTGTGGGACTGAGCAGGTCTATGTATTACTTAAAGAGTTGACAAACACAGACTGATGAACCAACTAATTTGAGAAGAATTTTTTTTTCTAATTTTAGTTTTATTTTTGTTGACATGATTTGTTTGTAATCATCTTCCTTTCTGAACATATCTTTCCCTTGTAAGGGAGATTTTAAAAGACAGAAAAAAAATCAGTTTTCAGACATTGTCATATGCAAAAATCCTCTAGATCACTATTTATCAGAGAAACACATTAAAACAATTCTGAGGTATCATCCCACATGTGCCAGACTGGCTAAGATGGCAAAAAATGGAAAATGTTAGCTGTTGGAGAAGATGTGGGAAAACTGAGATGCTAATACATTGCTGATGGAGTTGTGGAGTGATCCAAACATTCTGGAGAGCAATTTGGAACTGTGCCCAAAGTGCTATAAAACTATGTATATCCTTTGATCCAGCAATACTATTGTTAAGTCTATATTCCAAAGACATCAAAAAGAGAGGGGAATCTATTTGTATAAAAATATTTATAGCAGTTCTTTTTTGTGTTGTCTAAAAACTGAAAATCAAAGGGATGTCCATTAATTGGAGAATGGCTAAGCAAGCTATGGGTATATGACTAATGGAGTAGTATTGGGCTATAAGAAATGATACGTAGGATAATTTCAGAAAAACCTAAAAAGATTTACATGAACTGATGCATAATGAATTGAACAGAACCTGGAGAATATTATACACAATAACAGCATTATTGTTCAATAAACAATGACTAAACTATTCTGACCAATATAATGATCCAAGATAATCCCAAAGAACTAATGATGAAGCATCTTATCTGCCTCCAGAGAAAGAACTGATATTGACTGAATACAAACTGCAGCAGGCTATTTTTCAAAATTTTTTCCTTTTTATTTGAGTTGTCTTGAAGAAAATGACTAATATGGCAGCTTTATATAATTACACACATATAATTTACATCTAATTATTTACTATGTTAGAGTGGAGGTAGAGAAGGGAAGAAGAGAGGGAGGAACAGAATTTGGAACTCAAAACTTTTTTTAATTTAAAGCTTTTTGTTTTCAAAACATATGTATAGATAGTTTTCAAAATCCAACCCTGCAAAATTCCGTGTTCCAAATTTTTTTCTCCCTCCCTTCTCCCCATCCTTTCCCCTAGATGGCAAGTAACTCGATACATGTTAAACATGTGCAACTCTTCTATACATATTTCCACAATTATTATACTGCACAAGAAAAATCAGATCAAAAAAAAAGTGAAAGAAAACAAAATGTAAGCAAACAACAACAAAAAATGAAAACACTATATTGTAATCCACATTCAGTCCCCACCATCTTCTCTCTGGGTGCAGATGGCTTTCTTCATCACAAGACCATTGGAACTGGCCTGAATCACCTCCATGTTGAAAAGAGCTATGTCCATCAGAAATGATCATCGCATAATCTTCTTGTTGCTGTGTACAATGATGTCCAGGTTCTGCTCATTTCACTTAGCATCAATTCATGTAAGTTTCTCCAGGCCTCTCTGAATTTATCCTGCTGATCATTTCTTAGAGAACAATAATATTCCATAACATTCATATACCATAACTTGTTCAGCCATTCTCCAACTGATGGGCATCCACTCAATTTCCAGTTCCTTGCCACTACAAAAAGGGTTGTTACAAATATTTTTGCACAGATCGATCCTTTTCCTTTTTTATGATCTCTTTATTATACAGACCCAGTAGAGACACTGCTGGATCAAAGTATATGCACAGTTTGATAACCCTCTGAGCATAGGTGCTCAAAACTTTAAATAAAAATGTTTAAAAACTGGAAAAAGTAAACTAGACTATTACTCAAAAAACCCCCATCATTTTAGCAAATTCAACCAGAATTAAGAATTATTAATTCTTAATACAGAATAATCTGTAGTCTCAACTTTCTCATGCTGTGCCATTATTATCCATGTTATCCCCAGTAAAATGAAGGCTTTACTCTTGGACTTTCGACTTTACATAGATATTGATGGAACACAGGTTATCCTGTGGTCCTTTGTTAGCATATATTACCAAACTGTTAGCCTATTGGGGTGCAAGGTGTCTTCAAGGAGGCTTAGAAACTCTTGTGTGAGAGCTGCCGTGGCCTTTTCAGGACTACTTGCCACTTTTGATATCTACTTGATGCACCAAATTCTCACCTACTGCTCCAAAAAATTGTAGCATATGCAGCAGCTATACCCCGGCAAATGTTTGAGTAGTAAGGTTAAATCAAGTTGATGGTAATCAATAAGTCTCAGACGTTTAATAAGTTAGGAGGTGTGTACCTCAAGCATGTGAAAACTTCCCCTGGTACAATAGACTAATGAGAACAATTGACTTTGAAAATGACTGAAGCAAGTGCTATGGAGCACTTAGAGCCTGGTTAGACATCAAAGTTATCAAGGTCATTCACTACATCCTAGGTCATAATCCATTAATCTTGACTTTTGTCTTACCACTTGGACTTTGATAACTGTGGAAGAGAGAGTGAGGCTGACAACATCTCATAACTCTTGCTCACTTAAATCCACTTTATATATGAATCAAAAGACTTCACCCACCACATCTTGAACCATCATCAGTCATCTTAACTTTGACCTGCCAGTAGACTTGATGACTCTGAAATAGGAGAGAGAAGGTCAATGGTTTTGCTTCACTTAAATCCAATGTATCCATTTTTACCTATCTCAGAATCTTGTGGCAATAGGCAAGTGATGAAGCACCAGGTGTGGATACACTGTGAGATGTAGTCCCAACCCTACACACAGTATATAGGGTCATCTTCTCACTAGGAGCAGGCAGGGGGGATTGGCAGCCTCTTAGGTATGTCTGTTCAGCCTTTTAAGGATCACACTGTTCACCTTCTGATATGAGGAAGGAGTTAGAAAAATTGCCTTAAAAATTGTCAGCTATCTGTTTATTATGGCTGGCAGAGATCCCACTCTATGATCAAAACACATAAAAATGTACAAAAATTTCTGCTTTGATCTCATTGGTGTTTGTCATGGTGCGAACATACACACTGATGATGGAATTGTATTGCTTTCCAGCACAGCAATTGCCTACCAAAAGCAAAATTTTATGAAGATCTGGAGGCCCTCTTCATCAATGAACTGAAAGAAGACAATCCTATAATTCTGGGTGACTTTAATGCTATTGTTGGCACAGATTACCAGACATGGCAGGAGTTGTTGAGAGGAATGGAGAAAAGGAAAGCAGAAATAGCAATGGTCACTTAGTACTGATCTTCTCAACACCAGCACTCTCTTCTGTTTACCTAAATGCAACAAAACTTCAAGGATATGGCCTTACAGCAACAGACATTGACATTTAATAGGCTGTATCATTTTAAGGAGAATACACTGATAGGATGTGAGGGATAAATTGTGAAGCCAATTTATGTCCCAGAAAGTGCTGGACTGATTATAGACTAATCTTCTCAAGCTAAACATTTGCATTTAACAAAAGCAGTGGCCCAAGGCAAGACAAGGAGCTTATCTGTTGACTTACTATCTCTGTTCCTTACTGACTTGGAGGGAAAATTGATCAACACACAGCTGGTAACAGTGGAGCAGAAAAGGAGGGAGCAGATTTCAGAGATTTGGTGTGCAGCACTGTATTTACTCATTTATGTCAGAACACTTCCAAACACTGAGACTAGTTTGACAAAAAAAAAAAAAAAAAAAAAAATGAAAATGAAAATCAAATTTACAGGAATCAATAAAAGCATCGTTAGCAAAAAGTAAAGTTAAGAGAACTTGAAAATGAAAGATTCTGGCAATGATAGCTCAGATAGAATTGAGTTCATTATACAGACTCAAAAAGGCATCATATCTGAAGCTCCTAATCAAAGATATAACAGCTCAACCTAGATGATTAGGATAAAGATCCTTATGTTAGATGCAGTGAAATTTCATTGTGCTCAATACACCAATGTGGTAAGATGACATATGAGCTATTAAGTCGCACTCAGAATAGTTTCAACTGAAAAGCAGTTTTTGATCCATGAGGCTCCCTTGGATCAAACTGATGATTCATCTACTGAGATTAACTCAACACTAGGATGGTATTAGTGATCAAACAGTTGAAATTCTTACCATGTTCATAGAAGGAGTCTCCAACCACTTCAAGATCCATTGTCCATCTCTATAAAGTACAAGAATAAATTGTCCTTGACATATACAGATTCTCTTAATCTGAGAGTTCTTCAAGTCCTCCTCAATAGACCATGTCTTCCAACTTGAAATAGGTCATTTACTGACGGCCATTAGGCTCTTCAGAAGCTGTGGCAAAGCCTATGATAATTTACTCTTAGACATGCAGATTAAACTGAGCATATGGGACTATTTCAGTGATCTATTCAAGACTTAAGTTGGTTGAAATTCTGGGTTGAAAAATAGTCAAAATTTGTTGGAAGTTCTCCAGTATCAGATTCAATTTATCTCTATGCCTGGTTCTAGATAATGGACTACCATCTGTCCATCTCCATAAGTCACCAATGGAATATCAAGTTGTCGTGCTGACATCCATGGTAGAAGTCTCTTTTAGTCATCCTGATGAGATTTCAATAGTGCAAGTCACTCCTCACATCAGACTGATCCTTCATTTGAAATATGGTCATTTACCTGAGAGCCGGTGTTGCTTCAGAAAGGGCTGAGGTCAATATGATGTTTACTGCTAGGAACAATGCCAGAATAGAACTGAGGAATGGACTCAATGTTCATTGATCTGATCAAGACCTTTAATACTGTGAATCATGAGGGATTAAGGAAAGAAATAGGTCAAAATTTGGTTGGAGAAGTTCATCAGTATCAGATGTCAATTTTATATCATGCTTGCCTGGTTCTAGATAATGGACCACACTCTCATGCTCTCCTAGTCACCAATGGAGTGAGTCAAGGCTGTGTGCTTGCTCCCATGCTTTGTAGCATGTTCTTTTTAGTGATGTTGTCACATAGTTTCAATGAGGACAAACACAGCCTCACTGATGGCAAACTATGTAACTTAAAAAGACTACAAGCCCAGGCTAAAGTGAAAGGAAAGTTGAAGCATGATTTTTTGTTTGTTACCCTTCTGAAACTTAGATGCAACAAAGTATGGATCAACTCTATGCTGCTTATGCTAATTTTGGCCTGGCAAATTAACCTCAAGAAAACGCAGATGGGGTAGCTAGGTGGTGCAGTGAATAGAGCAACAGCCCTGAAGTCAGGAGGAACTGAGTTCAAATCTGGCCTCAGACACTTAACACTTCCTAGCTGTGTGATCCTGGGCAAATCACTTAATCCCAATTGCCTCAGCAAAAAAAAGAAAAGAAAACACAGATACTCCATCAACCAGCATCACACCATTCCAAAATGAGACCATTAGTTACAGAAAATAGGTTTTTAATACTATGGATAAGTTCACTTACCTTGGGGATGTACACACTGATAATGAGACTAATGCATTCATTTTTAGAGCTAGCTCAGTGTTTGGAAATTTCTGAAGGAAAGTGTGGGAGAGAAGAGATATTAAAATGCCTATTAATCTAAAGGTATACAGAGGTTTTGTATTGACTTCATTGTTGTGTGCCTGTAAAGCCTGCCAGGAAAATGAATCACTTCTATTTGAATTGTTCTAAGAAGATTCTGAAGATCACTTGGCAGGATAAGATACTAGCCACTGAGATCCTATCTTGAGTTTAACTCAAGTTAACTTGAGTTAACTGCCAAGCATTCAAATTCTACTGCAGCAAGCACAACTTTGTTGGGTTGGCCATGTTGTTTAAATGCCAAATGTACACTCTTAAAATCTCTCTGAAGAACTTTGGAATAGGTTGCATAAGGTGGGAGATGCCAACAAAGGATCAGTAGCTCAAAAGAAAAGTGAGGTGCAAATTTAGAGCATCTACCCCATATGCTCACATGGACTATTTGTGTCTTACTTAGGGTAGAGCATTCCAAGCTTGTATTGTTCTGATCAACCACAGTTGGACATCCTGACTCCAAAATAGTAATGCCATTTTGTTCCTCTTCAAGAATGAAGGACAACTGTAAGAAAAGACCAGCAGGATGAATACAGAGAAGCTTGGAGAGACTTACATAAACTGAGGCTGAGTGAAATGAGCAGAACTAGGAGATCATTATATACTTCAACAACAATACTGTATGAGGATCAATACTGATGGATGTGGCCATCTTCAGCAATGAGAGGATCCAAATCAGTTCCAGTTGATCAGTAATGAATAGAACCAGCTACATCCAGTGAAAGAACACTGGGAAAAGAGTGTGAACCACGACATAGTATTTACACTTTTTCTGTTATTGTTTGCTTACATTTTTGTTTTTCTTCCCAGGTTATTTTTACCTTCTTTCTAAATCTGATTTTTCTTGTGTAGCAAGACAACTGTATAAATATGTGTACATATATTGTATTTAACATATATTTTAACATATTTAACATATATGGGACTACCTGCCATCTAGGGGAGGAGGTAGAGGGAAGGAAGGGAAAAGTTGGAATAGAAGTTTTTGCAAGGGTCAATGTTGAAAAATTACCCATGCATATGTTTTGTATATAAAAAGCTATAATAAAAAAATAAAACGAAGATCTAGTGATTAAAAAAAAGAATGAAGGACAACAACCAGCTACCAACTCACCTTTTTTTTTTTTTCTAATTTGCTATGTCCATCATGATATTTCTTACACCATTTTTTATTATTAGGTCATCAGTAGAAATATGCCACAGCCTAGTTTTGCTCATCCTGTGTCTCTTTGCTATTTGTATTTCCCATCACTTTCATTCCTTGAAGGATATGGTGCAACCATGACACATTGCTGAGTGAGTAAAGGTGGGCTGTTGCAGCAGGAATTGGCTTGGGATTATTAAAAACATTGCATGGTTTTCCAAATGCATTAAATCCTGTTTTCTTCCTTTTATTCAGTTCTGAGTCCAGCTTATCATCCATCTTCAGTGTCTATTTCGATAGACTGATATATTAATTCAATGAACTGGTCATCCAAATGCATGTTGAGTTGGAACAAAAGACATTTTTCATCCAAGGAATTTTTCCTACAGAGACCTGTAATGCTAACTTCTTTTGAAAAAGTCATGGAGAGAATAATCATTGGAGAGGTCCTATAATTTTTTGAGTTTTACTGTAATTATCACATTATCCAACAATAGAAGGCTTTAGAGAGAATTGCTATCTATAACAAATCCCTCTGCTAATTTAATATCCACAGTGAAAATGGCAAACACCTCAAGCAAGAATGTATTTTGATGTGTTATATTTTTAGGTTAACAATTAGAACTACAGATTATCTAGACTTGAAGAGATCTCAGAGATTATTTCATTCCATACCCTCATTTTTCATTTAAGGAAACTGAGGCTGAGAAATTGATTTGCTCAGGGTTACACAGGTGGCAGAATTAGAGTTTTAAGCTGATATCCTGTTATTCCAAATCCAATATTCTCTCCATAGTCCCATCCTACTTCTTGGGTCATTGAATCAATATCTTTATGATTACATTTATCAAGGAATCTTCTATGTACCTATATAATGTGTGTTTCTCCTGTAGTTGTCATTTCACTCTGTTGAATCAGTGTATCCCTCCTCCCTTTCCTCCACTTCAAATACACAAAGGATTTTGGATTGTCTGAACCTTTCAGTCAATCATTTGACTCTATAGCTAGGTTGTTCACCTAGAGGATACTAGATGTCACACCCTTGATCTGGTGTCAGAATCCAACCTTGGACATTACCTTGTGTGATCCTGGTCAAGTAGTTTAATCTCTATTTCCCTCAGTTTCTTCAGCTGTAAAATGAGAATAATAATAGCATTACCTTTCAAGGTCATTGTGAGAATCAAATGAGATAATATTTGTAAAGCACTTTGCAAATCTGAAAGCATTATATAAATACTAGCTATTGTTATATTAGTCTCTTCCAGTCTTTTGTGAAAGTTAGTTGTTCCCTTTTCACATTTTCATCAAAGATAACCTTGATACATATATCATTCTTATAAAAATGTTATAATTAACAATTAGTATAGGAATCAATAGCTATTACTATTTTTAATTGCCTTTTTTGGGGAGTACAAATAGCAGCCATGATTGTTTCCATTGGGGGAGAATATCTTCCCTTCCCTGAGATATTTTGGGGAAAAATTCTCAGTACTTTCAAGTGTGTGTTATTTCCATCCAGGATTCCCTGGGTCTGTACTTGGTCTTATTCAGCTACTCTTTCTGGATTCATTTCATTAACTGTAATGTCTATTTCTTTGTAAAGTACATCTCAGTTCTAAAGTGTTAGGGGTGAAATGTGATAGTCCTTTTACCATTGATGATAAAAATCTGTCATTATAGAAATGCCAAAAAGTTCTTCCATATGACATCTATTTGTTGTTCTCTTGTCGATTTTTCCTATAAATATTTTTGGAATAATGCGGTTCAGTTAGGTCTCATGCCAAGCTTTCTATAAGAGTTCTTCTGGTTTTCATTGCTTTTTGCTGTTTTATGAGGTGATTCTGGTTATGCTCTTCTGCCCTCCTCTTCTGTAGAGTTTTACTTCATGTTTGCTTTGTATTTAAAAGACTTTAAAAAAAAAGGATTTTTAGATAATTATGGGGATTTGTTATTATGTTTTCCTTAGTCCTTTCCTTTTATTACCATACAACATACTAGTCAAAGGTTTCTGCAAAATTATATAAACACATAAACAAAGTGTATTTGCTTTTCTGATCTTTATAAGAAAACCCAAAACCCACAAGATTCTATCTGGAATTTTAAAACCAATGATTTGCGGCTTCCTCCATTATTGCCTTGTTCGTAGGCCTCACATAAGAGAATCTGTGCAGATATGTATACCTAGCAAGGGGAGTGGTTCTTGGGGTGTGGTACAGGCATTGGAAACTATGGAATTGCAAAATGCTTTTCCTATTATGTTCAAGGTATGTGTAGGGTGGCTTGTTACCAGCCCTTTATACATAGTAAAGGCAGGAATTGAAAGCAAAAGATTGAAGTGTAGGGTAATGACTTCACAAGCTCCATCTAAACATTTTTGTTCTTTGATTTTTCTCCCCTCTTTCATTTTCATGAAAGTCCAGAGGATCTTGGGGTTAAGAAAAAACTTCAAAACCTGAAACTCATAACTCCTTGGCCAAGATCCACTCCATCCTCAATGAGTTTTGGAGTAAAGAAGCTATGAAAGGGAATGAAACAAGAATAATATGGTGCACTGTACTTAAAATGAGAGGAAATTGGTTCAAATCTCAGCTCTACTATTTGCCACCTTGATGTGGATACAAGTCACTTAACCCCTTCAAGTCTCATTTGTAAAATTAAAGTTTGGACCAAATTGATGTAACATAGCCTGTAGGGGAGGCAGCAATAATTTTAAGGTCCCCTGACTTTAGAGTGCTTCTGTTCTAACAATCTGTTAGTGATTCCAAATCTTTTGGCTTTGGAATTTGTGATCCTGAGGCCATGCTATTATTCTGTAAATGATTATAAAAGTCCTCTGGCCATATTAGTGATCCTGAGACTATTGTTCTAATAATCTGTATGTCAATGATTTCAAGTCTTCTGCCCTTAGAATGGTCCATAAACATTCCTGTCTGTTGGTCAATGATAATCAAATTCTTGAGACCACTCTTTGGTTCTACCTCCTAGGCCTTAAAATAAGCATATCAATGACATGAAGAATTGGATAAAAGTGTCTCCTTTCTCCAGGATCCTTGCTAAATTCTTTTGGAATTTAGACCCATTCAATTGGTGCTACAATTACAATAACCTTTGTCCCTTAACTTGGATATGTATTCAAGTCTGCAAATTCTTTTGAGACACTGGTCTGTGACCCAACCTTTTGGGGTCCCTTCCCAACCTCAATCAAATGACTTTTCAAAAACAATCTGTGATTCAAAGTAGAAGTATTAAGATTTTCTAAAGTTAAGTTAGATCAACTTAGAATGAGTAAATGGGCCCACTTATGGAAATTCTAATTCAAAAGTAAAGGAACTACATAAGGGAATAGAACAAAAATAATATGATGCACTGAATTTGAAGTTAGAAGATATTGGTTCGAATCTCAACTCTACTATATATTTATGGGAAAGTATACCCTACTTTGGGGGGAGAAATGTTTTATAGCTACTTTTCCTACTATGTTATTTCTTTTAATTTTGAATTAATTATTCCTTTTATTTGACTAGTAAATATATTGGTGGAAGCTTTTGATCTATTTTTGGAATAGATGTGGACCCACAGAATATCTTGAATCTGAGTAGTTTTTCTGGGAGCCCTATATGCAAGAAAACAATGACCAAGAAAATTTATATACAAATATTCTAAAAATTAAAATAAAAACTAAACACTAAATCATAGAACCTCCTTTATTGTGTTCCACCTTTTTTTTTTTTTTTGGTGAACTATAGGGTCTATCCTTCCAAATCTTTTCTTTTCCTTTGTGTGTCCTTCACACTCATTACTTCTGAAATATCTGAGTAAAAGATAAAGCCTGAGGATTTTCAAATCAATCTCTGTCCTTAGCATTTTGAGGACTTTGAAAAGGTTTTTCATTTTTAGAGGATTTATTGTTGTTATTGAGTTAGTTACTATGAGTCAATTATAGTTGAAGGGTTGTTTTTTTTTTTTTTTTTTTTTGTTTGTTTTGTTTTGTTTTCACAAATATACTGGAGGAATTTGCTACTTCCTTCTGCAGCTCATTTTACAGATGAGGAAACTGAAGGTAACAGTGTTAAGTGACCTTACCAGGATCACACAGCTAGCTAGTGAATGTTGGAGGCAGGCTTTAAACTCAGGAAGATGAATTTTCCTGACTCCAGAGCCATCCAATACCCTTTTAGGGTATCAGCATCTCCTAATACTTCCCCCCCCAAATAAATATGATTAAAAGACTTTTTGGGGGTCACACTTACGATTTCATCATAAAGGAATACCCCTTGTGAGAAATCCCCTCTATCAATGTAGTTCAGTATTTCATCAATAACTTATACTTAGAGAATAGGGGTGTAGAGAGGTTAAGTGGCTTCTTTCTAGTCACCCAGCTAGTATAACTTCAGAGATAGGAATTGACTTTACATTCTCTTGCTCTAAAGCTGGCCTTATTACCACTGGGCCAACCTTCCTCTGATTTGAAATATAGAAGTATATTTAAGATATAAAAGAAATATGTATCTTAGAAAATAAATATGTATGTTATTTATGTGTGTATTAGAAAATTAGGTGAGTTTAACTTGTTTTGCTTCATGCCTATTGAAGTTTATCATTAAAAAATTATACAAACACATCCATTTAGTGACAGAATAAAGAAAAAGAACTTTATTTTTAAAATTGCTTTTAGGTCAATCCAAAACTTACTTCAAAAAACTTCTGCTAAGGATGAGAAAACCCCCAACAGTGTGGAGATATGTTCAGAAAAGATCTAGAATTAATCTGTGGTATGAAGCTTAGAAAGTAAAGCTGTGTGTTTATGTAATCAGATTTCTCTTGACCACAAGCCATTTCCTCAATCAATATTTTGACTCAGCAAAACCCAACTCCATATCAGTTCATTTATATCATACCCTCTTGCCTCTCTTATTCTTTCCAAGTTCTGAGGAGTGGATTGTTCTCTGGACACCTGCTTTTGAAAGCACAGGGGGCAGAGGAAAAAGGACCCTAATTGTTGGATTTGTGTTTTGATGTTAGCTCACGCTGTGGTTTGCTGGGCAGCAGAAACAATCGTGAACTGCCTTATAACATGTTAGTAATCAACAGTTTTTGTTACTGATGGGCTGCCAAAGGGAAGCTGAGGAATTTAATCAATCTTAGTAGCTATTTACTGCTTCATATACTACAAAGAGGAAGAGAGATTATGACTTAATTATATGTTCTTAATTCTAAAAGGCTGGTTCATCCCATTTAAACCTATCGAAACCATGTGTAGAGCTGCAGTGCCTAATAATGTGTTGGTGGTTATTCCTTGAGTTGCGAATGCCTCAATAATCATGGACCATCAACTTAAAAAGAACAATGGGCTTCATCTGACTCACTGGACATGAAATGCCTGGGAATCTGTGAGTGAGACCAGGGTTCCTCATCCTGTCAGAAGTGGGGGCTGGAGGATGAGAGTTGGTCCTGATGAGAAGGCCATGGAGAAGATGGAACTCTGCACGCTCTTTCCTGCCCCCAAACTGGGATGTGGCACAGAGAGCAGCGCACTCCCACAGGCCCCTGGTTTTTTCCCCTCTCAGAGGAAATGCAGCAGACATTTAAATATTTCCAAACCAAACAAGACACCCTAAAGGATTCTCCTCCTGTGGCCTCATCCTCTGCTTTGGGCCAGATTGGAAAATAGCAAACAATACACTGACAAAGACATTTGGAGTTACATGGAAAGAAACTACTGTTGAAAAAAAATGCTGCTGCTAGTGGCTTTAAGCTCTTTGGATTCGGGGTCCATTCTTAAAAGAGGAAATGCCAGAACCTTCCCCATGTTCTTCAGAATAAAATCATCATTAGCTCCTTTATCTAGAGCTGGAAGGAGTCTCAGGGGCTATTTTGTCTACCACTTTGATGTTACAGATATGCTCAGGGAGACTGATAAGACAGTTTATTACTCCATTAAAAAGTGTTTAATAAATACTAATCATTGTATGTCAGGTCTGGAGACAGGAAGACCTGAATTCAAATGTAGCCTCAGATACTTAATAACTATAATTTTTGGCAAGTCACTAAACTCTCTTTGCCTCAGTTTGCTCCCTCAGTTTGAACTGCAGGAGGAAACTACAAACCATTTCATTTCTTTGCCAAGAAAATCCCAAATGGAGCCACAGAAAGTCAAACATGAATGAAATGACTGAAGAATAACAAAAGCAAGTTAAAGGGTACCAACTATTTTAACTTTAAAGTTTAACAGAAAACCTATTTTCCAATATAGGAGCATATTTCTATTTTTCAATGAGTATCTTTACTTCCTATGCCTCTACCTTCTCTACCTATACTTCTATTTCTAGATATAAATATTGTTCATTTGTTTCAGATATATATAATTCTTATTGCCCCCTTTCAGTGTTTTCAGGAACCAGCACCTATGTATTTTTTTGAACAAGTTCCTCCTTGGAAGTTTTACAGTAATTTACCTAATGTAGGATATAAAATATGTAAAATTAAGGTTGTAACTCTGGATTTGTTTAGGAATTAGATAATTTTATAAGAAATGTGGCTCTCTGCTTTTTTTCTCTCTCATTTTCTCTTTCTTTACATCTCTATTTCTCTTTCTTCACCCCCTCATTTCGCTTTCTTTTTTTTTTTTTAATCAAAACTTCTTTGAAAACAAAATGACTTTCGGTCAATAAAAAGTTATTTAAAAAAAAAAAAGAAAACAAAATGACTTAATCTTTACTATGTTTTAAGAAACATAAACAATCTTGCAAGAAAATCAGGAAAGCTTTGCTTCATTTTGAAGAATAAAATCAGGGAACCAGAGATGTCTGGCTGGTCTATAAAAAATAGAATTGTAAGGTAGGAAAATGCTTCAGAGCCACTGTCAGCCATTTGTAGTTATATATAATAATCTCTTCCGTATCTTGAAGGTTAGGGGTGTGGCAACTCCTTTAGCTGAAAAATCTGTGTAAAATTTTTGGCTTTGTACCAGAGAAGTAATCTGAATTTTTCCTTTTTCTTTTTTGGGCTGATATTATACAATACTATACATTTTTTTTGCATTTCTGAGTTTCCAAATTTTTTCCACATTGTTGGCTGGCCTTTGAGTGTTGTCTTTGGCTTCCACAGGACTCCTCCAAAATTCTCATTTAATTTCTTATGCTGATTCATGATATAGTGCAATTTTGATGGGGAAAGTTATAATGTGGAAGGCATGGCTGTATTAATAGGGAGACATGTATGTAATTTTTTTTATCAATGGTAAATTTAATACTTGCTTTTGGTCTTCATACTTTTTCTCCCGTATTCTACCATTTTTCAGTTGTCAAAGGGGAGTGAAAGGGGAACTACATAGGAGGATGAATTTTTCTATTTTCAAAATTTTCAAAATACATGCACCCTTGCAAAACCTTGTGATTCAAATTTTTCTCTCTTCCTTTGCGCCCCCCCTTTTAGACAGCAAGTAATTCAATATGACATGTGTGCATTTTGTAATTTTTCTGGTGGTGATGACTGGGAGAGTGGGAGACTTATTCCTCAGAGATGTTCCCTTCTCCCAAGTGCCTGAAATTTGTTGTTATTTGTTATTCATTCTTGAAGAGGGTCAGTATGTCAGGAGATAATGCCATGACTTGCAAATGAATTGGATTTAAGTGAGGAAGGGCTGTTCAGTGGCCAGATATAGAGCAGGACAGCTGGAGTCACCTGAAATTTATTCTTCAAACTATTGGTTGTGAGTGATCTCTGTCAGTGGAGAAGCATTATAGATATTAAGAGATTAATGGGTTATATCTGCCTAAGGGTACTCAGGGTCATTATCACTTTCTGGAATTTGGAAGCAAGTTCTCCCCCTTTATTTGCTAACAAAAATATTCTCCAAGACCTTTTCTGTAAAAATGTCCCAGATCTAACATCTCATGGAATTCTACTCAACAAACCTTCCCTTCTTCAGCCCTGAACCAATGGTTAATATAAGTGGGATCCTGGTCCTTTGGGAAAAAGGAGACCCAGCTCAGCCTGAGCACAGAATGAACTGCTGTATCCTCCCTCTCCTACCTTCCCATTGGGTTGAGAGACTGAGACCTAGAAATGCTTCCCTTTCACATAAGGTCAGACAAATTGTTCACACAACCAGCTGAAGAATGACTCACCCAGACTTTGTTGTAATACACTGTGTACCAGTATGAGGGACAGACAGCTGATCCTTATCCGGGATCTTAGGAGAAAATAGCTAGATCCCTGTAGGCCTTTGCCTGAGTCTAACTTGAAAATAGTAGCTGTTAGGGTGTATCTGGAAGTGTTTTATCCCCCTGGAGGGCAGGAGGTGTCCCACATTGTAATGATTTGTAACACCTCCCTTGAAGTTCAGAAAAAAAAAAAAAAACAACTAAAAAACTTGTGTGAACATTTAAGTAGCAATTTAGTTATTAGAGATTTCAGACTCCCATTGCCTGTCAAGGGATTTCTTTTTGAAAAGGAATCTGGTTTTAGTTTGATGTCCCCGGATAAGGGAGCCAGTTTGTCTTCCTTTGTGTTCTGGGCCACTGTCGGGTGTGAGATCTGTGCTTAATATTGAATACTACTAATAAGCACAGTCCCTTCACACTTGTAAAATGTCACTCACGTCCTGCAGGAGAAGAAGGGCAGACTGTATAGCACTTTAGGCTTATTTGCTATATAATTAAGTTTTATACTTTGATGAAATCTGATAGGATTTAAGAATTACAATATGGCCCCCCTCTTCCTCTAGCTTTAAAATGTTATGTTATTCTCTATTTGGGTTTTAGAATGGGATGGGGGGAAAAGAGAAAAGGCTTTGTCCTTTATTCAATATCATATCCTCAACTTGAGATGGAAAGATTTTTCTAAATGTTTTGTCTTCCTTTGGGAATGTCAGCTCCTCAAGAATAATCCTGTCCTTGTGGGATATAGAAAGTGTGGGGGGTTGGCATGAAGGGGTACTCTTTGTGTTTCTGTACATTTGGGAATCATAGAGTGATATATATATATATATACACAGAGAGAGAGAGAGAGAAGAAAGAGAGAGAAAAAGAGAGAGAGAAAGAATATGAGAGAATAAGAATGCTCATCCTGGAGTTAGGAAAACTCATCTTCCTGAGTTCCTCAGTCACTAACTCTGTGACCAGGTAAGTCATATAATCCTGTTTGGTTCTTTTTTCTCATCTATAAAGTAAGTTGGAGAAGAAAATGGTAAATAATTTGCTAAAAAAAAAAACCCAAAACAGGTCATAGAGAGTAGGACACAACGGAAAAACAACTAAATAACAAAATTATTACTAATTTTGAAACTGGGTACTGCCTGGCACTAGAGAAGGAGGAACATGACAGAAAGATCCAAGAGATTTGGAATCAGAGAAAATGGATTATAATTCCAACATGATATATTACTGCCTTATGATCATTAACAAGTTGAATAATTTCTCTGAGCCTAAGTTTCCTTGTCACTGAATTGAAAGTGTTGGAATAGATGCAGAGAAATGGTGGTAGTTTAATTTTCAATGTGAGCATTCATACCCCATAAATTGGCAAGTACTTGTACAAGTACAAGTGCAAACCAATCACAGCTTGGTTTGTTTTTTATTGATTGTTTAGGCATAAGGAAGTTATGGGAAAATCTTAATAATGCAGATTAAATTTTAAAATATGTCATAAACACACATTTTCTCTCAGAGAGCTGGTCATATAACATTTACCAGCATATCTCTAACTAAATGAATTCTAGGATTTGTCCTGGGTCTGAATCTAATATAAAATGGAGTTGGATGGGATGAATTATATATTCCCTTCAAGATACAAATCTTATAATACTTAGGGAGTATACGTAAAAAAACTTAAAACATAGTGCTTAAATGGGAATGGATAGTTGGAGTACAAAAATGTCCATTACTAACCAGGAGACTTCCTGATTGACTGAGCAATCCTGGAATTGTAACAAATGAATTGCATTCAGATCCCCCAGATAGGTAGGAAATGATCCAAAGCAAAAGATGCCATCCTTTATGAGGCTGTAATCAGTTTTGCAGCCCTTAGCATGAGCTCTTGAACTAAGGAAACATAATTTCAAAGATGGAGGGGATTAGAGAAGTTCACCCCATACACACACAGGAATATATTCACAACACACTTGACAAAGGGTCTGTATCTCTGACTGAAGATAGACTTCTGGTGATAGAGAACTCAATACTCTTGAGATAGTCCATTCTATTTTTTAGACTGCTTTAATTATGATGAGGTTTTTTCTTTATATTGAAATAAATCCACTTCTTTGAAACTTCCATCCATTGCTTTAGGTTCTGTCATCTGAGGTCAAGTAGAACAAGTCTGTTCCCTCTTCTTCATGACTTCTCTTAATGTACTTGAAGATAGCTCTCATAGCTCTAAGTTTTCCCTTCTTGCCAAATATTCCCCATTATTTTGACTAGTGCTCTCACCATCCTGGATATCCTTCTGTAGTTATGATCTAATTTACTAATGTTTTCTGAAAATGGTGCCCTAAGACTGAAAGTACTCCAAATGTGTTATGACTATGGCAGTGTAAGATGGAACACAAGCCTTCCTCATTCTGGGCTTCTATCATTTCTATCAATAAAACCTGAGGTTGAATTGACTTGGTCCTTGTGTCCCACTGTTGACACATGACATGAACAGGCTTCCTACTAAAGCCTCCAGTATCTTCCTAACAGCTATTGCCTGGCCATCTTTCCTACATCCTGGACTTTTCCAGTGGATTTTTAACCTAAATATAAAACTACATTTATTTTAATTAAAATGCATTTCAGTGATGTTTTAACCTAGTGAAATATTTTGTATCCTGCCTCATAAATATGTGAGCTGTTTCTTTTGTCTTTGTGTCATCTACAAATCTGATAAACATGATACCTATGCTTTCATCTAAGTCACTGGTAAAAATTTTGAGAAAGTTGGCCCAATGATAGCTTCATATGGTATGCCATTAAATACTCCATGCCAGATTGATGTGGATCCATTAATCATTGCTCTTTGGATTTGCTGATTCATCAGGTACTGAACCTACCTGTAACCATCACCTGTCTCACTACCCTGTGTTTTTCACAATAGCATGAGCAACTTTTGCCATGCTGAAATCTAGGGACATTGTTATCTTACATAAGTCCTGATTTACCAATTCAATAACACTGCCGACAGAGGAAAGATATTTTTCCTGGTTTGGTATGAACTGGTCATGATTTCATGATAGCATATGATCCCCTTCCAAACTTAATTGAACTTATGCCCAGGCAAAAGAGACATAATTTGTCACTGGGTCCCTACTTGAAACATTTTCGGTTTATTAGGATCTGACAGAACTTGTTCTTTACTGGCATAACCTTCAAGAATCCAGGGTCACCTCATTACTCTAATGAAACAACAGAGCAGGATTTTAGTGGGGGTGCCTAAAATATTCTTGACATTTTTATAGAACTTCTTTTTCTTTGTAAATAAATGCTTTAGGAAAAGCCTACTTTTTGTTTGGAATTTCAAATTTTCTTCCCTCCTTCCTCACTTCCCTCCAACCTCCCTAAGACACTAAACAATTTCATATAGCTTATATATGTGCAATCATGTAAAACACATTAAAATCCATATTAGTCATCTTGTGAAAGAAGAAACATATCAAAAAACCATGAAAAAATAAAGTGAAAATAATATGCTTTGATTTGCATTCAGATTCCCATCAGTTCTTTTTCTGTATAACGCATAGCATTTAAAAAATCATAAATCCTTTGGATTTTAGTCTATTGAGTTCAAATGAAATCCATGCATTGAAACAGATATAACAAAAGACTATGATTAAGGAGACCCAGTAGCCATGGGCAAATGTTCCTTCCAACCAGTTTCAAAAAGGAAATGCAGTCATGGGATTATATTTCTACAAATGGAAGGGATGTTAGAGGCTTCGTAGTCTCATACCCTCATTTTATATCTGAGGAAATTGAGGCCTGGGAAATTTGTGACTTGCCTAAGGTCACATAAAAAGCACTATAGTTAGGATTTGAACTTGGGTCCTATAATTCTGGAGCCAGTGCTCTTTCTACTCTAACATCCCATATTCTAAAGTAGGGCTTTTTAAACTTTTTCTACTCACAAATCCTTTTCACCAGAGAAATTTTTGTGTGACCCCGGGTATATAAGTATTAAAAAATAATTATACAAATCAAACATTTACTGATAATAAATCATAATTTCATGACCTCACATTCAGTTATGTGATTTCATATGGGGCCACAACCCAAAGTTTAAGAAGATTTGTTCTACAACTAACTACTCATAGCACTGTGCATACTATGTGCTTATCAAATGCTATAAATAAAAACAATTGACAATGAAAGGAGAAATAACTAGGAAAATGCATCTTTTTTTCCAAGAGTTAGGTAATGCATGTGGAACCAGAAGCTGAAGGAATAGTGGATTTGGTAATAAGCATAATGGATTCAAACCCTTACTGTTATTTACTACCTGTCCCTTCTTTTCTCTGAGGTGTTATACTAGACATTCAGTTATAAATTCATAATAGAATTATTTCAAATACTCAAGTTCTGCTGGAGTCACCCATATATTCTGCATATAAATATATATACATATATATGTGTATGTGTGTTAGAGTTATATAAATATACTTAAAGACACAATATGTAGTAGTGATTGTTTTCCCTTTTGTGTTGCTTAATGTTTTGCATTTTCTGAGGGACCATAATGCAATTGGGAAAGGTAGATGGTGCAGTGGATAGACTGTTGGTCCTAGAGTCAAGAGAATCTGAATTCGAATCCACCCTTTCACATTAATGTTGTTTTCAGATATTTATGATAACATTCAACACAGAGATCTAGCTGAAGTAGTTGAAAGAACTGAATTTGCCCTCAGAGGACCTGTGTTCAGATCCCAACTCTATCACTTACTATGTTTGTTACTGTGGGCAAATCAATCAGTCTCTCTTACAGTATTTCCTCAACTGTGAAACGAAGGAAATTGGGTTGCTGAGGTTCCTTCCCCATTGCTCTATGTTTGAATCCCTGGCTCACATTTGTTTAAAAAAAAAAAAACAAGAAAAGAAAAAAGACTCTCCTTCAGCATGGCAAGATATCATTTATTTTCTCAGTTGACATTCCATTTTGGAGGACCTTATCTAACTCCATGCAGCATTATCTAAAGGAAAGAAAATGAGAGAAGTCAATTCTATTTCCTATATTGATGTAAGGTTATTTTTATGAATCAAAAAATGTCACTTTTCTCTGCCTCAGCTGTACCATTGATACATATAAATAATTGTCAACTTTCTACTTGTCATAGAGGAATGTTGAGAAAATCTGTTCTTTTTAATGATGCTATATAAATATATTGTTATATTTTCCCTCCTTTTTACCTTTTTTATCATTCTCAAGTTTTGTTGTTTTTTTATGTCTCTTTCACTTTCCAAATATATCCCTCCTCCCTTTCGTATTCATTGATCTGTTCAAATATATGCTTGCCAAAAAAGACTTTTTTTATGGAGAATGCACACAGGGCAGGCACTCAAAAGGTGGTCAGAAAAAATGATACAAGGATACTCTCAAGGCCTCTCTTAAGAACTTTAGAATTGGTTGCATGACATGGGAGGCACTGATACAGGACTGCCCAGTGTGGCTTGCCCTCATCAAAGAAGGTGCTATGATCTATGAGCAAAGTAGAATTGAATTAGCTCAGAAGAAACGTGAGATGTGCGAAGTTAGAAAAGTCATTCCAAATGTTCATAGGGACTATTTGTATTCAACTTGGGGTAAAGTATTCCAAGCTCATATTGGTCTGATCAGCCATGGTTGGACACATTAACTTGATTCTAATATAGTGATGTCATTTTGGTCCTCTCTGAGAACAAAAGACAACAACTAACCAACCAAACAACTAGCCAATTATTCATTATAGCCCCGTTATATTACAACCTAAACCAACCACAGTAAAGCATCTTTCAAAAGGCAATGTTCCACCCCAGCAGCTCCTTTCACTGCATAACAACCTTCATTTCCAGGACCTCTCTCCTCTCCCCCTTCTATTAAAGCACTACTCCAATTGCAAAGATTTCTCTTGTCACTGAACTCTGGTGACATATAATCTGTATCATTCAAATAGCACTTTTCACATTGTGCCTTAGACAATTAGATTTTCTCTCTCCAACTAGGTGATAAGTAAGCTCTAAGACAGCAGGTATCTAACTTTTCAGCACTTTCCACATAACAGAAAACTACTACATCTAGAGATTGAAAAGACTGAGAGATCATCAAGTTAACCTCTGCTCCTTCCACTGACCTGAAGTCATAGTAAGGGTACAATTAATTTTTATTAAATGAGTGAAACAAACCACCCATTCTTCTGATTGAGTGATCAGGGAATAATGTCCTGGAGAAAAGAATGAGGTTTACTACTTGTGACAGCAGTAAACTTGACCCTTGCTGCCTTGGTTCAGGGCTTTATTGGAAGGAAGAGAATCTCTTTCTTCCTGTTCCCGTGAGTGGATTATTGTTGGACTTCAATTTTCTGCAGGTAAACTTTTTCTATTAATGGAGAATTCTAGATTTTCAAGATCTTTCTGGGGGAAACGTTTTCTCTCAACCATAGCTCACATTTGAGTGTAACACTCCCTAAGATTTGACCTGCAGATTCCAAAAGATTATCAGATGCTTTTGGAACCTTTTTCGAACCCCTGGAAAGGAGGGGTCATCCAAAAGGAATAGAGATCTTTTTTGCTCACCAAATCCTGTTTTTTTCCTTATAATTTCAGTGGGGACATCCTGTGTTCAGAGGTTAAAAAACCAAAGTCTGGTGGGACCTCACAACTAGATTGGGATGCCAGAAGATTATAAAAAAAGCTTATGTAAATAAACAATGATGTATTGTCAAAGTGCTTCTTGAAGAGGCACTGTTCTTTTCTTGGAAAACTTTGCATTATGCTCTGTATCCAGCTAGTAACCTTATCCTTGGCCAGGGGCTCTGTTTGGTCTTTGAAAACAAAAACAACATCTTAATTTAAAAGAAACTGCTTTTCTGAGATTTGGGGAGGGGAAAGAGAAAGCCTAAGAAGGTAATTATAATATTTATTTAACAGAGATTTTGGATATTCAGACTAAAGCAAAACATCATACTAATTATGATTTCAGATATTACTTCACTTTTTGACAATGGATGTATATATGTATATTGGGAGAGGGAGCATTGAAGGGGGAAGGTATGTATCTTCATGGTCCAAAAGATGCTTTTCATTCAACTGCCCTTGAAGTATGAGGCAGTCGTGGAATCCAGAAATTTCAGAAAAACAGTTTCTAAAGCTTTGCTTTCTTTCCCCCCAGAATGGCAGAGATGGGAAGAGAGAGAAACCACATAGATTAAAGGAATTCTCATCATCTCTTTCTATTCATTATTTCTACTTTGACTTAGATCTGTGATTTCATCAGTGTAGGGAATACTCAGGGAGAAACTTGCTCTACCAATGCAAATCACCTCCTTCTTTCTAGTCTATAGAGAGTTGCCCAGGATACTGAAAGATTAAATGACTTTCTCAGGGTGTCATAGCCAGTATCTGTCAGAGACAAAATTTGAACCAAGAACTTCTTAATAGCAAAGTCAGCTCCTCTATCTACCATGATGTTACTGTAATTATGCTAAATGACTATGGATCATCCTCATTGAGCTAGGTATTAATGCTGCTGCTTTTGTTTAATGATTTCAGTTATGTCCAATTTGTGTTTTCTTGGCAAAGAAACTGTAGTGGTCATTTCCTTTTCCAGTTAAAAAATTGAGGTAAATGAGATAAAATAATTTGTCCAGAGTTCCACATCTAATAGGTATCTGAGACTGGATTTCAACTCAGGCAGATTAATTCTAGTGGGTTTACAAATTGTTCCTCATTATAATGACAAGACCAGCTTGCACTTGAATTGTAAACAAAGCCAGAAATATCATGAGTCAGGTAGGCTTTGCCCCAGGGGCTGACACTTTGGGGATATACTTTTTTTCATTAGGAGGTCTGTTTCCTCCACAATTTTTCTCCAACGTACCCCACCCTCTCCAACCCAAGTTGTCATCTCCTAGGGATTCCATGAGTGCCCCACACTTCTTTTGAGTCCTACCTATTCATTATTGTACCATATTATACTCATATATTGTATCACAATATGCCACTGGTTTGGTGCCATCAGAATGTCTAGGATTAATAAAGAGGACCAATAGAAAATCACTCCCTGTCTCCACTGTTAATAGTAAGTTCAGATCTAGACCATCCACTCATTCCCTATCTACTCTCATTCTTCCTTTCTTCTGTGCTCTCAGAAATCTTCTCCTTATTGTTATGCTCTCCTTCATCTCTTCCACTCACATTTCTCCCAGATTTTGATATTCCCTGAAACCAAAAAACTGTAGAAGACAATACATCTCTTGGCAACTTTTAGTGTATTTTTTGTTCCTGCTGCGATTTTCACACTCTCCCTATGCCACTATTATTCAACAACAACCACCTCTTTTCCCTTAAAATCCATTCTAAACTGTCCAATTCTTCCTGCTGACATTTGTGGGTCTCTAGGTCACTCTCCTCCCTAATAAATTAAGGAGGGTAAAGTAGTTGCCAAAACATAAAGGAAGTTCCATATGCCTCAGAAAAAGCCTGAGACTTGACTAGGTCAAATGCAAATGAAAAGGCCAGAATAGTAATTGTCTCTAGTACATAGTAACTCTAGTAAAACATCCTTACTTTGATCCCCCACCACTCAAACTCAACAAAATCTGAAATGTATTTGGATAATCACCATAATAAAGAGTGAAATTGCTCACTGAAGGACTTCTAATATGACCAGAAAGATTGTTCGACAAGAGAGGCTAGAACTCTCCCATCTCCAACCAATAGATGTTAACCTTCAGGACTGAAATTCTTAGATAATCAAGGAGAAGAGGCTTTTGATTGTACTAGGGTAAGCATCAGAGCCAATCCAGAACCTTAAAGTTGGGAAAGATTACAGCTATCAATTTAAGGATAAACTCAGGGAGTCCAGTCTATTAATCCGGTCAGCAGAGATACTTTATCCCATGAAGAGCAAGTCCAGCTGACCAGCAAAGTGACTTGGCCATCACCAATGTCCTACTCTAAGTGAACTGCATGTAGACTCTGAAGATATCAAATTGTTAATCATTCAGAGCTGTAAGCTGCTCCAGACACATAGTCCCTACACATGTACCTCACTAAAATTGTTTTTTAAGCTTATATCACTTTTCCCACTGAGACTTTGTGTGTATCTTTGTGTAGTGCATTCTAGAATTTGGGAATAAGGGAGAGTAGAAAATGTTTTATAGCTACTGCGCCTACTCTTGCTATATAGCTTGAGTAAATAACTTTTCTAAAAAGTTAAGCGAATCTATTGACATTGTTGAAAAAAAAAGTACTGAAAGAGACAAGGAAGAAAAGAGATGCTTTAGTTGATGAAATTTATTTTAACTTTGAAAGCCATAGAAAACCAAAACATTGAAAAGAATTAGGTTAATACACAAAAGGGAGATAATTGGATGTAATGCCTCCTCCCTATTCAAGTAGCTTTGGTGCATAAAATATTTGGAGGAAATATATAAAATTAATAAATACAAATACATATTAAGAGATTAAATACAAAATAGTTTGGGAGAGAGGTCAATGAAGGCCATTATGATTTGGGTTTAAAGACATAGTCAAGTAGCTCCATCTGAAACACAATGGGCTGGTCCAAAGAATCACTGGATTCCTTTAAAACAAAAATCATTTTTGTGGAAGTGTAGTTCAATAAGAGTTTGCTGCAGATACAAAGGGCTTTTATTAAAAGGAATAAATACCTCTGAATATAGTCTTAGATACTGCCAAAGTCCCATGTGTCATATGCACAAAAATCATAACAATGGTAAAAATATCTGGCACTGATGAAATGCTTTAAGGTATACAGAGAATTTTACAAACAACTTATCTGATCCTCATGACAGCTCTCTGAAGTAAGTACTACTATTATCTCTGTTTTACATAATTATCACTACCTATCTTATCCCAAACCCTTCAGGACAACCTTATAAAAATTTCTTAACCCATTCCTGCTTAAGCTTGTTTTGCTCCAAGTAGCCTAAAATATCTAAGAGGCCAGCTTTAGATGATCAGAAATTCAAGAATGTACTTCAAGTATTCAAAAAGAAAATTTTTCTTCATTACCTATTAAGTATCTACTTATTAAGTGAAAACTCTCTGCTAGGCTTAGGGAGTACAAAGATGGGGTGGACAAGAAGTCATTGCCCTACCCTTAAGGAGTAAAATGTCAGATTCTAACTAAAACATAAATATGATACAAGGGGGTATGTGAAGAGAAATTTTAGCAAAGTGCTCTACAAGAAGTTGAGGAAAAGGACAGCTCACTTTAAAACGGAGGGAGCAGAAAAAATTTAAAAAAATTAAGCATAATATAGGGGGAAACAGCAAAGATGTAGGGAAAATAACAAGAGGAAGATCAAGTAGAGGACAAAAGAAGACAAAGAAAATGGGAATAAAGGAGAAGGGCAGTTAGTTCTATTGGTCACAATGATTCAGAGGTTTTAGAAAGGTAATCTTGTACAAAAGAAGCCACCAGTAATAATGTCTTTGTGTCATCTGGGTGAAAAGTATTAAAGTTACTGGTTCAGCCATTACATTGAATTCCCTGACCCTATATTTTTGCCCACCTGCATTTTGATTTCCTTCACAGGCTAATTGTACAATATTTCAGAGTCCGATTCTTTTTTGTACAGCAAAATAATGGTTTGGTCATGTATACTTATTGTGTATCTAATTTATATTTTAATATATTTAACATCTACTGGTCATCCTAACATCTGTGGGAGGGGGTGGGGGGAAGGAGGGGAAAAATTGGAACAAGAGGTTTGGCAATTGTCAATGCTGTAAAGTTACACATACATGTAATATGTAAAGAAAAGGCTATTAAAAAAAAGTTACTGGTTCAGTCCCAAGCAAAGAACTCTTGTGGAAAGGTGCTATAGATTCAAGAATAGCAAGGGAAAAAAGCATAAAACAATAGGGAATCTATTAAGAAAGTGAAAATTGAATCTGGTTTTCAAGTATTTACATTCCAAGGAAACTTGGAATTAGGAAAACTTGACTTTTATAAAATTATGTTATATAATATGTATTCCAACTCTGGGCAATTATTAACTGTGTGATCCTGGGTAAGTAAACCTGTATGCCTCAGTTTCCTTACTTGAGCAGAAGCAAAAAAAAATTCAATAATAGCAAATATTGTTCAGAATAATTGTGAATGACTAAACTGTTCTAATTAATATGATTTTTAAGCAAGAAAAGTAGTACCTGGTAACTGAGCAGAGATTAGAGAAAGAGCAACTAAATAAACCTTCTGAGAGAGAGTGTGGTCTGATGGACAGAATCTCTTTGGCTAATCCTTCCCCAATGGGTCTTGGTTCTTTTATTAGTAGAATAGGAAATGGTATTGGGTAACCCAAATAAAACTGGGACTCCTCAGGGTAAAAGAGGGTACAAAGTAGTAGTGAAAGAAATATGCCTTTGACCAGTTTTAATGGCTTAGAAGAGAGGGCAATTAAGAGGGTAATGGTCTTCCTGCTGCTCCTAAGAATCTCCATTATCTATTCTCTCATGAGTACTTTTATGCCAAAAGGAATGAAAATTCAGAAGTAGAATGGACTTTCTTCCATATCACAAATGTCCCTTAGGATTTGATAGGATGAATTTAGATACTCTAGGAGCTGGAAAGATGCATAATTATCAAAATTGGCTTGCTGTGGAGTTCAAGAGCACTGAACTCCAAAAGAACTTTGGGAAATTATTTTTTTTTTCCCAAATGATCTTGACTACTGAGCATTCCTTCCTTCACTGACCAAATGTCCTAATCTGTGGTGTTTTCCTAACTAAGATAATATTTCATAGAGGCACATTTGGTTTTTAAAAAACTATATTTCCGTTCTGATAAAATACATTAAAATATATTTCCATTCTAAATTATGTGGATCCTGATTTGAATTAATTACCATAATGTATAGTAATTGTGTAGATATGATGGAACATCTTTTTATTGTGGTGCTGATTCTATTTTCATGGTTTTCCACATCCTCCACTCCCATTAGACTTCCTTTTTCTAAATTGGACTATGTTTATACTTTTAAAATTCTTCAGCATTGCTGCAACTCTTCAGAGAATTTGCTTCTGTAGAATTAATTTACTTCCAGGGAATGAGAAGAAAATTACCTGATCATTTCGGCCTAGGTACAAATTGACTGGATGCTTGGTAAAAGGTGGACCAAACATGACTTAATACATACTTCCAGAGCAGCTACTGCTCATGAGTGGACTCCTACCCTTTGGTTTGTTCTTTCAAAAATTTCTTTGGAGTTTCATCTCTTCTAATTAGTATTTCTCTCTCTCTATTCTCCCCTCATCTATCATTTACAATCTTGATTACATTAATCTAGGGGAAAAAACTCCTTTATGACAATTGAGATGTTCTACTCTTTCCTTTATTTTTCTTCTCTCCATTAATTTCTTTGCTCCTCTGGACTATGACCTCTGCCATCCACCCATCCAACCTACTCCCTCCCAAGCTTTTAGTGCCAAAAGCTATTGTCAAGAGGACACATATAAACCAAATGGAGTTTCTCTTAATTTTTTAATGTTTATATCTCTTTCTATCTCTGCCTCTCTCTGTGTCTCTCTGTCTCTGTCTCTGCTGATATGAAATCTCAGTGATATTCTCAATATTTCAGCAGACTGAGCTGATGATTACAAATGGCTTTTGCTTAGAAATTTTGCTGGAAGGAAAAGAAGTGCTTCTCTGAAAAACTTAACAGGTCCTCTCTTCTACCTCTTGTTCCAAAACAGGTCCAAACTCCATCCCAAAACTATTTCCTCTTGGGGCAATACTGAACAAAAGACAGTTGGGCAAGTAAACTGATGATATTTTTTTAATCCATCAATTTTAATCCATCAATCCATCCAAGACAGAATAGCTCAGGATTATCTATGGCACTTACCTTTCTAGTTTTTCAACTACTTATTTAAAAGGGTAACACCATATATCATAAAAGTTCAAAGCTGTCAGGAAATTTAAAGGTCATCTATATATCCCAAATCTCCTATTTTCTGGTGGGAAAACTGAGGCCCAGAATGATCAAATGACTCACGTAATACTACAGGTAATGGTAAAAGTCAAATATTCTCACTCCCAGGTCAGTGCTTTCCTACTCTCATTTAAATCTCCAGGCAGAGGTCAGCTACAAATACTACTGTACCTGTGGTTAGTGACACATGCTTTTTAGACCTTTTTTTTTTTTTAATGGAATCTGGCAAAGACAATTTTTATTTTTTGGAAGTTTTTGTACGTTTCTCCTTTGTTGGAGCTTCCCATGTGTCAATCTGATAAAACACCAACTGTCAGCATTTAAATTGCTCAGAAAATACAAGTGAAGTTCATGAATTTCCCCAATTTGAGGTGATCATTCCTTTTATCCTTCAGTGCATTGAAGCACATGAACTAGAACCATCACCAAAATCTGAGAAATGTTTAAACTTGAACACTATAACTTCCTCAGGAAGAAGACAATAATGGTTAAAAGAGAAGGAAGTTATTAGGGGAAAGAAGGCTATTCATTACAATTTATGTCACTTTGACTAGAAACTGAACAGCAAACATCTATATAATTGCGGGAGAGGTAGGAAAAGTAGGAAATAATCATTTAAAACATTTTTAAAAAGCACAGTGTCATTTGCTTGCTCCTTCTTAATCATTAGATGAAATGTAAACCCTGCCGAAAAAAGTAAAATACACAGGAAAAAAAGAAACAAACAAAAAACCCTCCATGTTTTTGTGTTTCCTGATCCTGGAAAGCTGTATTTCTTTAAAATTAAACGCTACTATAGGAAAATTTTAATGTATTTTTTTTCCAAAAAATTAGATATTTCATAGATCTCAAAAGTGGCTTAATGCATATGTTATCAAACTTTTGATATGTTGATTAGTTTTCCTGAACTGCTTTCTTTTTTCTTCTTTGTTACAAAGAAAAATTTATTTGGCAAGGAACACATGGAATATATTATGGATTATATGTGTGTGTATCTCTCTCTGTGCGTCTCTCTCTGTCACTTTCTGTGTCTGAGACCTCTCTCTCTCTCTCTCTCTCTCTCTCTCTCTCTCTCTCTCTCTCTCTCTCTCTCTCTCTCTCTCTCTCTCTCTCTCTCTCTCTCTCTCTCTCTCTCTTTCTCCGCCCCCCACTGTCCCCCTCTCTCTTGTCTGTTTGTCTTAATGTGGTTTAAATACATTTTTAGCGCACTGAGTCAGACCTTTCATTCCACTAGGGGGCAGCCTAACCTTTTTAAAAGCCGGCGGTGAAGCAGACGCAGTTTTTTTGTCTTTGAGGTCCTGTCATTCTCTGTATAAACAAGTTACGTTCAAGTGTTTAGGATATAAATTACGACCATGCAGGCTGCCTTGGAAAGAATGTAAACACAGCACTGTGGTCGGAGCAAACTCTGAAACTGACTTTATAATTTATAGCAGGCCCCCGAGTAGCTAGCTTATTTCGAGGGAGGAAAGGAGGGAGGGAGGGAGAGACAGAGAGACAGAAACAAGAGAGACAGAGACACACACAGACAGACAGAGACAGAAGCAGAGGCAGAGACGAAGAGGCAAAGACAGAGACAGAAACAGATAGAAAGACAGACACAGACGCACATACACACATAGAAGCAGAGAGAGAGAGAGACTGAGAGACAGGGGTGAGAGAGGAAGGAGAGAAAGAGGGAAGAAAAACTAAAAACCGACAAGAAAGACACACTTCCAAAAACAGTAATTCAAATCACTTGTTAATTTTGGAAAAAATACTGAAGAAAACTAAAGATTTAGAGGTGGTTATGGTTCTTTGAAGAAGATGCTTTAAACTGCGATCTTTTTTTTTTTTTTAAATAATGATAGACTTGGATTAAACTGAAAACATAAAAGTAAATCTCATAATATCATTGTCTCCTTCCTTTGCTCCTTCTTCTGTGGCGTGGATTTGGGCACGTGACAATTAAATGAAAAAAAAAAAAAGATCTTTCCAGAGGATCGTGAGTTTTTCGTGGGGGGGTTGGGGGGGGGAATTAAAATAGGAATCCCCAGCAATAGGAAAAATCCTTCTATGTCGCACTGAGAAAACTTTTCTCAGAGATCCGGTGGGGATTTTCAAGGAGCTCAACTGATAGGGTAAGACTGACGAAAGATATAGTTAGGTTTTAAGGAACAACAAACCCTACCTCTTTGTAGCCTAATTGGCCAGACTTTTTTTCCCTCTTTTCCTTTTTCTTTTTTTCCTCCAGGGCTTCGCCTGCGAAGTTTCAAGTCTTCAAAACTGTGCCCATCAAGAAAGTTGAAAAGCAGTCTTGGATGTAAATCCCCGAAGGCTTGGGCGAGGTGTGGGGGAGGGTGAGACATTAAAGGGATTGGGACTGGGAGGGGAAGCCCGGGATGTGGCGGCGGCTTCGGGCCTTGTACCAGCGGCCCTGAACTCACCCGGCCAAGAAGGTGTGAGCGCCTTGGGCCGCCGTGTGCTTTGTGGGATTAAATTAGCCTTTACGAGCGGAGCTTGGTAAAAACTGAGCTCCTTGATCTCTGGCATGCTTTGAGGCAATCCAGCTACCACTCACCTGCTTTCCCCCCAGTTCTGGTCTCTTCCATCAGATTTTGCATGTATCACTACCACCCAGAAAAGAATAGAGACTACCCGGACTAAACAATGTACTTATTTTCTAAATAAAGTCTCTAGGTACCTTAAAGTGAGAATAGAAGGAGATTGGGGGCGGGGGTTCTTCCCTTTTCTTAAGCAAAACTTCTCTATTGACGCGATAGGAGCCACTTTAGACCTCGGAAGGAAAAAAGAATGAAAAGAAAGTAAATTTCAAACAACCTGGCATTTAGATCTATTTTTCAGGATAACATCTGGTTTGCTTTTAAGGTTTTCCTATTCCTATTGTTTTCTCCTTTTAGTCAGAAGGCACCCGATGTGAGAAAGGAAGGAGAGAAAATATCCCGGGAAAAAGAGCGAGAACCCCGAACCCCGCGTGATTACTCAGGATGCAACCCCCAGATCAGGCTTATCACTCCGCCCGCAAGAAACCCGGGATTTGGGTTGTTACCCCGAAGTGGAAAGAATCTTATTACTTTAAATGTCCTGGAAAAGAAACGATCATTCGTTATATACAATTTTATTGAAAAAAATTTTACATCACAATATTTTGACAAACTGTAAAAGTATACATAAGTGCAAATATATCCTCCCTTTAAAGTACAAGCAATAGTGTGCGAGTATACACAAAGATCATTAAAAAATATTTTTAAAAATATGGTGGTAGAAAACAACTTTGTAAAAACGTTGTATTGTCACAATACTGAAAATCCACTTTCTTAAACTAGACAGTTTATTTCTAAATACTTTCTTAATAATACTGATGGGCACTTTTTTTCCAAAAATAGTGTCTGGAAAAATAGAACACTCCTAATTAACCAGGAAGCAATATTAAAAAAAAAAATCACACACACAAACACACACACACAAATTTCTTGTAGTCTTTCCTTTTGATTGCTTCTTTGCTATAAAATTCCAAGTTTTTCATAGAAAAATACCAACTGTCCATTTTTTCAAGATCCCGATTCCTGAAGGCAACGAAGATCTCAGAAACGCTTATTTGTCTTTTAACCTGGTTAGTTTTTAAATTCCCCACTAGGGAAATAATGGTCTTTTCTGTCCATTCTTATCTTCCTTGGTGACCTACCCTTCCTCCCTCATCCCCCAACAGGTTTCTTCTAGCGGTTTCTGAACTTTACCTGGTCTTGGTCTGTCCTTTGATGATTGGTAGAACAATACTGGCTGCCTCTGGCATTCTGGCCATGTGATTTGTGTTCTACTTAATACTATCAAGGGTGCAAGTTACATTTTACCTTGTGAGTCCAGCTAGACCTCAAACCTGTCATCCACCGGGTCCCAGACAGCCACTGTTTCATAGTCTCTCCCTCAATTGGTTCTTTATTTATTCACATGACACAGGGCTTAATGTCCTGACAGACACTTTGATGGTGATGATGGTGATAATATGATCCACTAGCCGAAGGATGAAAAGAAGAAATGCCGTTGAAATTGAGGACGAAATCTTTCCTGTCACACACTGGGGTAGAGTGATGCTGGTAGCGAGGCAGTCCCACTGAAAGAAGAAAGAAAATTTTTAAAGTATCTATATGTGTACATCTTTTTTAAAACAAATCTATCAAGACTGGTAGAATAATATACTGACACTAGTCACAGAGAGAGTCACCCATCTCTTTAACTGAGTTAGAAGATTCTTGAGAGAATCTACTTCTGGGATAAAATGGTGCTATTTAAAATTTCCTTTGGCTCAGAAAATTATTAAAATTTCATTTTTAAAGAGATGGTATCTTTACCACTCTATGAACCTGTGTGTTCATGTGAGGTGATTTTTAAAATTTATATCTAGGAAGAGTACCAATTACACTTCATGTGGGAAAGGAAGGATGATCCTTATTCATATTTTCTCCCATCTTCTTTTTATTCTATTTCTCTCTGTATCTCTCAGGTAACATTTCTCTCTGTGTCTCTCAGTGTTTCTGCCTCCCCTTTTCTCTCAGGGCTCTTGTATAAGGTGGGAGCAACCTTAGGTGTTTGAGATAGGCAGTTGATAGAAGAACCTACCATTTTTATAAGTCTCTGTCACTTTTCCGATGAGAGAAACTCATTGTGAATACGGATTGTTTTATTTTTTCAACTTGTATCCCCAGCACCTGGCACATTGA
The DNA here is from genome assembly GCF_902635505.1 of Sarcophilus harrisii. Lineage (NCBI taxonomy): Eukaryota > Metazoa > Chordata > Mammalia > Dasyuromorphia > Dasyuridae > Sarcophilus > Sarcophilus harrisii. Next base: position 563,228,187 of record NC_045426.1, on the reverse strand, counting down.
CTGGCACATAATAGTACCTTAAAATACTTGTTGATTGAATGAGAGATTAATTTTACAACGAACTGAACCTATCAAGTGCTTTTTTTTTAAATTTTAATTTAATGGTAGAAAGAAAAAGAAGAGAGGATCACTAAATTCATCGGAATCTGAGCTCCATGTGTTCCCGCAGGAACACACACACACATACAAATTTTGTGTGAGTAAATTTATATCTCTAGATTGCATCCAGAGACTTTTAAATGAATTTAATGGTATTAGGGAATTTCATTTGGTTAGAGATTTTGACTGCGAGCTTTCTAAGGACACAACTCGGACACAAGTAATTTGTGTAGACTAACTGACCTCACAACAAATGTGTTTGTGACATTATATCGACCAAATGACTCTACGGTGGATTGCACTGCAAATCCTAGATTTTTAGTTTTGCCATTATGGTGCTCGCTCCTCACATCCTGGGTGGGGCTGGAGGTTTTGGGTATGGGGAAAGGAAAATCATTCTTCTTGTTGCTAGGAATGAACAGGGAAGCTTATATCCTTTCGGAGCTGGTGAAGTTTTCTGCCCCTTTCCTCACCTCTCGGCACAGAATTTAAAAACTTCTCTCTTCTTGGTCTTTTCTAATAACCCGCTTGGTATGCTGACAATAAACCCTTACAGTTTATTGCAGGCCTGATCCAATCAGTTAGCATGCTTTAACAGTGTGTGAAAAATGTATTGCAAGCCTGGAAGGGGGGTATGGGATGTGTGGGACCTCTGCTTTCAATCTTCCTTTCAATCTCTTTTAGGCTTAAGAAACAACAAGGTCACTAACATAAATAGCTGGTGATTCGGCCTATGTTTATGGACGGATAAAAACCAATTGTAACTAAATATGCGCATTGCCTTGCACCCACCAGTAAAAGAGGACACAGCTACACTCACAGCAGCAACTGGAATTGCACTTGTTCCAGGATACCGGTGAGTATTCCTTGATCTTTTTAAGTAAAATGTTTTGCAAATACCTCCCCTCCCCCACCTCCACAACTGTATTCCACACATGGGGCAGTAAAATTAGCATCATACTTTTGGACCACAATCATCTTGGTTATTGTTGTTTGTTTGTTTTTATCCGTTGCTAGGATAAACAGACAAAAATTTTAAATATGAGTGCAGGCACACACATGCACACACATCCCTCATACCCACACACCCTCACCTTGCCTTGGACATCCTTGTTTTAATAAGGGAATGGGAAAAGAACCACTAAGGTCAGATTAGCTTTTATCTGACCTACAATATTATTCTCCTTTTGACCAGAATTATTTAATGTTATAGTGTGACAGGGCATAGTTATTCTCCTCGGCTTCTCTATTGAATTTCTGGAGGAGAGGGGACCCTTAGGGAAGGCTAGGAAGAGTAAGATCAGAAATAGTCTCATTCACAAGTGTGATCTTTTTTTATCAAATTCTTGGTTTATCCTATCCAGGCACTTTCTGTCCCTACTTCCTTGTAGAGAGTGCAGAGACCTGGCCTAGCCTATGCAGTTCAATATTCTTTCAGCTTTTATCTTTCCTCATTCCCAGTAAAAGAGGGAGACCTCTCAAGGACTAACTAGTCTTCCTCTACCGCTACCTTTTCCCATTGTTGAAGTCAGTGGGTTGTATAATTAGAGTTCACCCTCATTTCAAATGCCAAATTGTTAAGGAAATATTTTTAGTGGAAAAGAAAGCACACAAAATATTCCCCAATGTCTCGGCATAAATGGAGGAAGGGGAAAGGCAAAGAATGAGACCAAAATGCCAAACAAACAAAATACATTTCTTTCCTTGCTGTTAGAGTCAAAGCACAGGCCTTGCCAGCTCTTCTCTGCTTTGCCCCTGAGAAAGACCTGCATAGATGGAGATTGAAGCAAAAATGAGCAAAAGAGAGATCAGGCTCTGGTGGGTCAGCTAGATAAGCTCAAGGGGCCCTCTCCTGCTCAAGTTTTGGATAGTTTGTTGGTTCTTCATGTTCAGTGGTTCTGGCTTGTTTACTTCCTGGTTGTGGAAGGCCTACTGGTTTATTTATTTTTTAGACAATTTTATTGAAACTTGGAACAAACTGTTTTAAGATGGTATACTAGGTACAATTAAAGTACAATTAAATTTGTTAAAATATATTTTGGGGATAACCCCTATAGGAGTCTTGATGAAGGGGCTGCCTGCCTCTGACTTAGAGTGTTATAGAGAGAATGGTGGGGGGAGGGCTGGAACTCAGTGTGTGTGTGTGTGTGTGTGTGTGTTTGTAGGGGGTGTATGATTGACAGCCTCTCTGAAGGGATAAAAAAATAAGAGGGAGAGGGTCGTCTGTACTTGTTACTTGTTGAAATTCCCATAAAATTGAACAAGACCCTGCTCTCATGTGGGTTAAGTCAGGCTAAAATCCTCTTCGGTGTGGTCCTGCCCAGACTGTCTTTGTTTAGTTAACCTCGGAGACCCACATTTAAAGAGTCTATTTGGAAAATTTCACCGTAAAGGGAGCCACATCTTTTACCCATTTGAGGGGATGTGTACTTTGTGCCTCAATTTCCCTTCTCTAATGTCTACAGGCAGAAACTCATGTAGAGTTAGAAACCTTTTTTTTTTTTTAAATATAAACTGAACTCGGGTTATAGATATTTTGTGTTCTTCCTGTTGTAGACATATTCCATTGCTTTAAGCTATAGTTTTCTTAGAGATTAGAGGATTTTGTGCAGAATTTAGGCATTTCTGGAGTTTGTGAAATTTTTCACTTTCCCTTATCTTTGCTACAAATGTACTAAAATACTTCCTGTTTCTTTCCATCCTCCCTGAGATCTCCCTTCTTTAAACATCTGATAATTCACAGGCTCTTCATAATTAGTTACCTAAATATAAGATTTTGAAAATCAACATTACTAGGAATCTCTCTATCCCAAAGCCAGCTTTTGGGGCAAGAATAGAAACAAGAAATTTCCATCAGCTCTGGGTCATTTTTTGTGTTAGGTGGTTTTCAGGGTTCCTTTTGGGTTCCCAGTTCTTTTCCCTTGTCACTCGTTGGGAAGATTTGTTTCCTAATTGACATGACCTTATTATTCCCTCTTCTCTTTCATTCTTTGTCTTTTCAGATAACTCTTTCCCTAACATTCTGGTTTTATTTATCTATCTCTTTGCCTCTCTCTTTGCCTCACCCCCTCAGCATTCTCCTCTTCCATCTCCACCTTCTAACACAGACTCCCCGGGTCTGTACAGTGATTCTTTTTCAGGAGGAGATTTTTTCACTTTTACTTCCAAACAAAATCAAAGGAAATTAATAAAATAACAAAAAATTAAACCAAAACAAAAATAAGCAAAAGAACGACTCATAAGTCAATTCATTTCTCTCAAATTTAACCTCTGTACTCTTAAAAACCCTAGGCCTGAGACCTTCAACATACAAAAGCATCCATCACCTTGTAGGTGCAGCTCCGGGATAGTGGACAGTTACTCAACCTCGACTAAAGCAAGCCCCTGACCCTAGTTACTTCCAGGGTATCAAGGTCATGATTTCCCCCCCCTGATTTTGCCTTCGTTCTATCTGACTCTCCCAACGTGCTCCTATACCTGGAAAAATGCTTAAGTGTGGATTATTCCAGTTCACCAAATAAGTGACCTTTGGGGTGTTTGATCTCTCAGATGTGGCAAGAAGGGGAATACAAAGGGCAAATGAGACACAGAACCCCGAGGTGTGAGGGACAAAGGTGGCTGCTGGCCGCCTCGGGTTACCTGAGAGGTCCTCGCGGGCATTTTGGTGCAGGTAGCTCTGCTCCAGGGAGTAGGAGGACATGCTGGAGTGGAGTCCGGCGGGGGCGGCCGGGTTGCTGCTGGGAGTCAGGGCAGGCGGCTGCTTGAGGTAAGGTGAGGAACCAGGAGGGCTCCAGTGAGCCGCTGGGCTAGTATAAGGCGAGTGGCATTCTATGGCACTCGCCATGGCAGGTGACGAGGGCACGGGGCTGCTGCTGCTGTCCGGTCCGTACTCTCCTCCAGCTGCTCCCCCTCCTCCGCCACCACCTCCTCCTCCGGCCGCCCCAACTCCAGCACCCGTGGTGACCGGGCAGCTGGCCATATATGTCGAGCCCGGGTTGGGCGACATATGGGGAACGTGATGGTGATGGTGGTGAGGGTGGGAGTGTCCCGGGGCGCCGGTGCCTGAATCGTAGCCCCCCGGCATCATGTCGAGGCCGCCGTAACCACCCTGGCCATGGCACCCGAGCGGCGCCGAGGGAGGTGGCTGGAAATCGAAGCCCTGCGGCAAGAGCGAGGCTCCAAAACCCAACCCGCTGACCATGCGGTGGTACATAGGCTTGAGCGCCTGGCACTTCCGCCTGAAACCCCGAGGCCGGCGGCGGAATGAGCCTTCCTCGAACATGAATTCGCTAGCTGGATCGATGGTCCAATAGTGGCCCTTTCCCGGGCGGCCCAGCCCCTTGGGGAGCTTGATGAAACACTCATTGAGCGAGAGGTTGTGGCGCACAGAATTCTTCCAGCCCTGGTAGGCTCCTCGAAAGAAAGGGAAGCGAGCCTGCAGGAACTGGTAGATCTCACTGAGGGTGAGCCGCTTGCTGGGCGAACTCTGGATGGCCATGACGATGAGGGCGATGTACGAGTACGGGGGCTTCTCTGGGCGACGCAGCCCAGAGCTGGCCTTCTTGCTGCCGCTACCCCCGCCTCCTCCACCGCCCCCGCCGCCTCCTCCGCTCCCGCTGCTGCCCCCGGTGCCGTTGGTGTTCTTGCAAGCTGCGGAGGAAGCGCTGGAGGACGAGGAAGATGAAGAAGAGGCAGAGGACCCGGAGGAAGAGGAGGAAGAAGAGGTGGTCTCCAGGGCGGCAGCAGCAGCGGAGGAGGAGGAGGAAGGGGGTGGCTGGCTCATCAAGACTGACTGGAGCGCACCGGGAGCCGGGCTGCAAGGACGCTGGAGAGGGACCGGCGGGGGCGGCAGACGTTGTTGCTGTTGCTGCTGCTGCTGCTGCTGTTGCTGCTGCTGCTGCTGCCCACCCTCGGTGGTCATCTGGCACGGAGGAGAAAAGCTGAGGTGGGGGTGGGGGTTGGGGGAAGAAAGGGAAGGCAATGGGGTAGGGTAGGAGATGAAGCCGGCAGTACTCCCTCTCCTGCCGCAGGAGCTGCAACCGTGGCTACTCCCGGCCAGCTCTTCGGTGTCTCCTCCCTCAGCTCCGCTGGGGCTTCAGGCAGCGGCAGAGGACTGCAGGCAACGCCCGGCGCATCCCTCCCCCAAGCATCCAGCCCTCTTCCTTGCGCAACCAACCTCTCCTTCCCTTAACACCTCGCAATAGAGTTTCGAGGAGCTGCGTCCCAGAGTTGGGACTCTGGAACTTGATGTCTCCCTTCACGTTCCCTCCTCACTTCTGTCTCTCTTCCTTCCACCCTCCCTTTCCCTCTCCCCCTCCCTTCTTCTCCTCCTCCTTCTCCTCTTCCTCCTCCTCCTTACCCCCGCCCTTCCCTTGTTTTGCATCACCGCGGGGAGGGCTCTCACTGTTTCTGAAATCACAACTTCTCTCCCCACCTGGTGGTCATCTCCCTCCCTCCTCTCTCTCTGTCTCTCTGTCTCTCTCTCTCTCTCTCTCTCTCTCTCTCTCTCTCTTCACATAAAAAGCACACACACATATACACACACAGAGAAACAGAACTTCATTGGCTTTTTGTAGAGTCCAATAGACCTCACGAAACTCGACTAGTTATTGTGTTAGAAATGTTTTTCCCTATAGGCATTCCCACCCAACCATCCGAAACCCGGGTTGTCTGCTGCGGGACAGAAACCATCCCTTTTCTTCTGGCCTCTGCCTACTACTCAACCGGCAGTCGGTTGCTGCCTCTGCCACGGCGTTAAATCTCCCCAGCTGCTTTCTCAAATACACGCACTCACACCATTTATCAACTCCATTTAGACGTTATAATTCTCACTATCTCACTCCAGTGTGCCAGACACCCAAAGGTAACGTGCGGATCTCTCTTCCTGACAGAGTCCTGCATGCTATACTTCAGTTAGAGTAGAATTTGGGACTGTTAGCCTGGGGAGAGCTATTTAGATATGATCGCGGGGGAGGGAGCGCGGGACTTTCTTTCTCCAAACCATCCTGTACCAGATAAGTGGGAAACTCCAAAAAACATGGCTGAATGGAAGGAAAAAAATTTCAGTTGCATGAGTTGAATTTGCATCTTCTGCATGACACTAAAGAAAGGAATAAAATGTTTTCTATTGGAGGTATTGTGGGGTAGGAGGGTCGGGCACACACAAAAAAAGGTATTGTATGAACAGGTTCCTTAAATGTGAAAGGCTAAGGATTCTTCTACTAAGGAAAATGAGATTAATGTATTTGTTGTGCTTTCACTCCTTAGTCTTGACCCAATCGCTAAATATCTTCCTCTAGAGCCGAAATTATACCGGTCCTACATTTATCCCGCTCTCTAGGCAAATCTGCATTGATTTCTATAGACCTTGCAAAAGGATGTGCCCTCAGGAGAAATCATTTTCTATGAGACCCGACAGTTAGTTATTGGATTACACGTGCTAGGAAATGCAGTCTGACCAGGAATCAGGACTGGGAAATGGGAGGAAGGGAGGGAATACTAGAGGAGACGCAGGGAGAGTTGGGGGGTGGGGTGGGACTGGTGGCAGAGAGAAAGGAGGGAAAAAACACTGGAGATTTGGTGCATCTTTGAGACAAACCAAAAGGGTCAAGGGAACAATGACGTTCGTAGAGAAGAACTTGGGAGTTGGGACATCCTTTAATAAATAAAAGACAGTAGGGAAGAGAGGAGGAAAGAAGAACCTGGACCCTTAGGCAGAATAGGGCCGGACACTGTACTGCTCGAGCCTGGAGCTAGTGTCTGAGCTACAGAATCTGCTCCATGTTGAACTTACTGGTGGGTATATACAGAGGAGGAAGAGGAGGTGGAGGAGGGGGTAGTGGTATCTGTGTGTGTGTGTGTGTGTGTGTGTGTGTGTGTGTGTGTGTGTTGGGGGGAGCTGGTCCCAGACAGTGACCTGAAGTTGAGTGGAAGCAGGCTTTTTCCATCAAACTCTGCCTGGATACCACACACAGAGCCTAAGTGTCAGTTTACTGCACTGAGCCCGGCTCCTTTTCCCTAAGCTCCACAGTAATTAGACAAAGAAAACCTAAATTAGCTGAACAGGCGTCGACAGCTTCCTCCAGAGCACCCCTGGTACCTACATGGGAATGTGTCCGAAAATGGCTTGATTGTAGCAGAGAATCAGCTAAGAAAACACGGAGAGGCTGAACTCAGTTTACCGCTCATTTCCAATAGAAAAAAGAACGAAAGAAGAAACAACTCGTTCCTTTTCTAGTGAATTGTTTTGATTGGGGGTTGTAGGGAACTTTTGGTTGTTACTACTCTTTAAAAAATTTCATTTTGAATGATGAAAGTTTCTTTTAGGAAATGAGTCTAAATTTATTTCAAAGCACCTTCTATCCCCGGTTTATGTTATAGCATTTAGCTTTACACTAGGTCAATTTAAAAACCAGATTGTAGTTATTCTATTGTTTAACTACAATGTTAAATTCCTCCCCCCACCCCCCAGTGAATTAATGTGATTCAGAGAGGGGAAAAACAATATTAAATAGGGGGCAACATCTGAAGGGAGCTCTACTCGCTCTACAAGACACTTCTTCTTTATTTTTTTTTCTTGAAATGGAAAAAGATTTTTTAAAAAATCCATCAGTGTACTCATGCTGGAGTTCTAGTGTGCCTGTATCTGCTCTGTGTGAGAGACAGAGGTAGAAAGAGATAGAAACAGAAACAGAGACAAAACAGAAAGAAGCAACAATAGAACTGGAGTATGAGGAATGATGATGAGGGAAGAGTGAGTACATACTAATTAATAATATTTGATTAACATTATTATTAATAATTATACTACCAAGTTCCATTATTTTGTACCATTTTACAGTTTACAAAGCACTTTGCACACTTATGATCTTATTATATAACTTACTATTTAAAAATATATCTGCCCTCAAACTCATTACTCATTAAGATATTACACAAAGTAGGGGGGCTAGTTAATGAACAGCCTTGAAAAATTGGGGTTTCTGGGCCTAGCTAACAAAGTGCAAGAGACTAAGGCAGAAATCACTGGCAAGTCAGTGGTAGGCTTCTATTAAGTCTCAGTTCCACAAGAATTATCCATCAGTCAACGGGCACTTTTCTTGTGGGTAAACCGTTGCATTTACCTTCAATAGTCACTTTAGCAAATTCTTTCTAAACTTGTGAGACTTATCCACAATCTGGTAAAGAGTTGCTCAATTTATTGAAGGACTCTTTCTGTGAGGGGGGAAATGGAAAAAGGATGTAAGAAATTATGAAGAATCTAATCAATTCCGTTTCTATTCTGTTACCTGCAAAAAAAAAAAAAAGAAAAGAAAAAGAAAAAGAAAAGAAAAGAAAAGAAAAACATTTATTATGCACATAGTACAAGTAGATCTCTGTGCTACAAGATGAGGGACATAACAAATTTAGGTAAGACTCTAACCATGACTTGATGAAGTTTAGCTTCTAGTTCTTGTAATCTTTCATCCTTTTGTCTCTCTTCATAAAAATAAATACTGCCTAAGTAGTCCCTGAATTTCAGTGGTTTAGAAATCTGTATATGTTGCAGTTAACAGAAGTTAAGGCTTGCCTTTTCTGAAACTTTTGCTAGAAGAACCAAGTCAGCAGGGATGGAGTCTTTTTAAAACTTAGTATCCTGTCGCCTCCCTAGAGCCTCGCACAATCCTTTGCACACAGTAGGTGTTTAATAAATGTTTATCGAATTGAATTGAATTGCATCGGAGACCCTACTGTTATACATACATTCTATGTTTTTCATGCACGGAATAATAGTGCAAAGAAGCGCCCGAAAATCTCCCGCGTCCTTTATTCACCTCACTTTACACAAAACTGCTGGGGAAGAGAGAACGTGAAAACAAATTATGTCATATTCTTCCTCTCAGGAAAAGTCTTCTGCTAAGTAGACTGTCTTTAAAGGAAACGTAGCAGGAGCAGCCGTGGCCCCCGCCGGGATCTCCCCCCATCACTGTCGATGGGGTAGCTTCCCTGCTTGCCTTAGGGTAAGGTAGTCTTCTGTGGTGGTCTCTTTGCTACTAACTTTTACTGATTTTAATGCAAAGCAAAACATAATTTGAATCTTTTTCTCAGTAGAAGAAGAAAGGTTTGTTTCACAGATTGTTTAGGTGAGGTTAGGGTGGCAAAGGAGCTGTTATCCTATAGAAATCCTTTGACTGAAACTCTTTATTTTTCTCTTCCTCCTGCAAGGGACAATTATTTCTACAAGTGGAGAATTCCCGTCAATGACTTGACATTCCTACTTGTCCAGTTTTTTGACCCTACTATAGAGAGAATAGTGATTGAAAGTTTAGCTTCTCATGGTTCTGTAATCTTTTTTTTTTTTTTTTTTTTTTTTTTTTTTTTTAATTCTAAGGAACCACTTCCTCATTGGAGTTTAAATTGCATACTTCTAGCATGTTTCTTCTATTTATTGGAGTTTTAAGTGAAATAGTTTAGACTAAACCCATTAACAAAATAAGAGAGAAATCAAAAAAGAGAAATGTGTATTGTCATTTGAGAGATCGATGTCCCTGTTTTGCTACTATCTAGTGACTATCTTTCCTTCACTCTCCCCTTTCCTTCTGTCTTGATAAGTATTTAAGTAAAAAGGCCTGCTTTCCAGAGATCCACAACTGGACTATAAGCTTGTACTTTAGTGAAAAACTATTTCTAATTAAGTTTGAAACTGACCTATTCCAATTGGACCTGTGAGTTTAAAAATCAAAACAAACAAAACAAAAACCAAACTCCTCTGACATCTTCCTGCCCTCAGAACATTTTGTGATGGATTTGGGATTTCAGAGGCCTGAGTTCTAGTTCCCATATTGGTTACCCACCAGTGACAAATAGCTTTACCCCTTTGCCACTTCTTTTTAGGCAGGGACCATGTTAAATTGTATTTCTCTAGGAAATTTGATGTTTTTGGAGAAAGAGGAAAATAGAGAAACTTCAGCTTCAGTATGTAGTTTGTAGAAGATTTCAGACTGATTCCAATGCAACAAGTTAAATTAGACTGGATAAAGGAAGAACAAACAGTAAAGTGGAATGGGGATGAAGGTGGCCAGGAGTACGAGTCAGAAAAGGATGCCAGTAAGAATTTTACACCCACAGAACCAACTGATCTCCTTTTTGCAATCAGAATTCTCCAGACCTCCTGACTTCTTAGGACTCTGGGCACCAGCCATATAATCCCTAATGTTTATTTGGATAGATTCTTCCACTTTCCAAGCGTTTATGTCACATGAATAGCACTTTTTATAGCTATCTTTCTGAGTGATCAAACTATTGCTAATAGATTTTCTGCTCCTAGGCCCCATAGGCACGATCATCAGATCAGATACCTCTCTTTGGTGGAAAGGAGAAGATAGAGAAGTGGGTGTGAATATTATTGTCTGGGAGAGGAGGAAAAGGGTCCAAATACTCAAAACTTATTGATGGGAATTGCTTCAGATTATTTTAGCTCCAATATGTCTTTCTGCTTTTTTAGAGCCTTGTTCTTATATATTTTGCAAATGGATGTTTTCTGAACACTTTGGCCCAGTACTAATCTCCATTTGAGGATAAATATGCTGATTAAAAGTCTTCCAAGTTCAAACAAGGAAAGCTTAAGGGGTGCACAAATCGGGATTCCTGACTTGAGAGGGCAAGATTGGTGGAAGGCTATCTTGGGAAAGGGGTTTGGAAATGAGTTACCTTTCTTGAATCAAGTCGTTCATCATAATTAAAAGAGGGGAATTATATTTGTGTTGTGTGGCCCAAACAAAGAAGATGCCATGATACAGTTCAGGGTTCCAGTCATAAATGAGGCAGTAAACCCAACAATGAAGCAGGAAAATTGAATTTCTAAGTAAATAAAGTAGGGGAAGAGAAGGATAACTACCATTTACCTAGTATAGAGGGAGAGTTATATGTGGGAATGCTAATTTGTTAATTTTCAGGAAAGTGGTGCAGGTAGATTTGAAGTTTTTTCTACATCCATTATCTAACACTTGAATGGATTAGCTTCTACTGCTCAAAGAATTCTTCCCTTATTAATCTGGCTAAGATGTGGAATGAGCCACAGAAAAAGAAAACGCTAGATGAGGTGTGCATAACAATTTGACACTGAGTTTGCATCTCTGGACAGCAGCCCCCCCTCTCCCCCCCTTTTCTTGGCTTCCCCAGCTGACTGTTAATTTTTTTTCTTCTGTTTGGTAGAAGTTGCCAATCAAAACTCCTTCCCCTTCCCTAAGGTTCCAGGAAGGAACCCTTTGCTGAAGAGAACCAAGAGTTTAAGTACTTAGGAGAGTCCAGAACACCCCAACCCCCAATAATTCTGACTTGGACTTGTTCTCCCTTCTCCCTGCAAGCAAGGTCCCCAGAAGCAAGGGTGTTTCAGGAATACTCACTTGACTGAGCCAGCAGTCAATATGTGAGGGTCTTGGGAGAAGAGAAGGGGATAGAGAGAGAAGAAATGCTGAGGGAAGTTGGGGAAACCATTGCAGTTGGTGCTGGTTTTTAAGGTGATGAATTAGGAATTTTAAATTTGGTTTCTTAGCTTTTATTTTCACGAATGCCTCAGCTCCTTCCAATGCTTCAAGAAACTTTTTCTTTAGGAGATGAGAGGAGGAAAGATAAGAGAAGGGAGGGGTGATAAAAGAGAGGAGAGAAAAGGATAGGAAAGGGAGAGAAAAGAAGAAAACTAAGGTGAAAAGAAAGAGGAATGCAGGAATGAAAAGGATAAGAAAAGAAAACAGGAAAATGAAAAAGGAGAAGAGGAAAGAATAAGAAGTCAGAAAAGGAGAGGAAAGATCTGTGTGTACTTTTTTAATTTTTTAAATTTTTATTGGTTATGGTTTCTCCAGTGCATCTGGGTTTCTTTCTGGGTTACTAAGTAAATTAGTAACAGAGTAGACACTTTTGTCAACATCTAGGTCACATATAGAACTACAAAGTTCTATATGACCTTTCGGGAGCATCATCCCGTCCCTCCTCCCAACCGACTCCCCACCGAGCTCAGGATATGGGACTTGCTCACTCTCTTCAGAAAAGGAAACGTAGCTCTTCCAAAAATATAAATCAGTTCTGACGTCCAAATATTTCTTTTGTCCTCCAGCATCCTTTGTTCGAGTAAATAAAACGTGCCCGGCGCCCAGGCCTCACTTCGAACCTCAGGGCGCCCTAGACAGCGACCTAGAGGCGCTGCCTTCAAGGAGACCTTCCGCTCTTCCTTCGCCCCTCCCTCCTTTCTCTGAGCCTTCTTTCCTTCGGCTCAGCCTGGATGATCTTTTTCAGCTCTGAGAGGGCCAGAACCCGGGAGATAGGGGTTATACTGAGATAAGGGCGGGGGGGGGGGCGGGTAGAGTGGGTAAGGTGCTGTTTCTGACCAACTTGCCTTCTCCGCCTCACTGCCTGTATGTGTCCTTGTAAAAGAGATGGTCCAACTTCTATGGTCAAGGAAAAGCGAAAACAACGAAATGGTGAGAATCGATTCGTTTAACAGAAGACAAGGTGATACATACTGACAAAAGCCTAACTTCAGGATCCTTAGGGCACGGAAGAAGTTTGCTTTTGTATTGGACATTTCTAACGAATTTAGCGCTTTAGACCTTGCTACAAGCCCACTCCTCTTTAAAATGAAACGGAAGCCCGAGTTTTCCTTTCCTTACGTGGGGGCTCTTCATACGTGGGGTGCTCCCTCGGATGTAGGGGTAGTTGGGCTCGGTTTTCTTTTTTTTAACTTGACTTTAAAAATAACTCTTGTGATTGTAACGTAGTCACTCGGGAGAGATAACGGGACAACGCATGGGTCACCTAGACCTCAAGCTCCGCCCTCCCCATCCGGGTGGTCATCACCTCTGTTCCGAGGCGGGCTTCAGGAAAATATCCAGGGTAGTTCTTTGCCCCACTTTCAAGCATCGAGACCTTCAACATCCTCTCCAGAGAAAAGAGAACCTTGAGTGTTATTCAGAACATTGCTGAAAGAGAAGCTATTCTTATTCTCCGGTATCACCAACGGGAATTTCTGAGTTTCTTGTATACAGCTCCCTCTCTCCCCACTTCTCACTCCCACCCAAGTGGCATAGGATGAATTAAGATTCTCAAAGATTCTGATTCTAAAGACAGGTTTCACGTGATCATATCTTTCCAGCTGGAAGGGGCCTTAGAAGTTGTCTCCTCCTATTTCTTGATTTTGCAGGTGAGGAAATCGAGACTTGTGTCGCTTCCTTTTTCCTTGCTTGGATAACATGTCTATCAGATTTTGGTTGTAGGGAGAAATATTTTTAAACCGCGTGTTTTGAGGGGATACGTGGAAAAGCAGGATGGAGAGTAGGGTCTATTAAACAAATTATAAACATAGTTTAGAAAAAGAAACGTTTAAACAACTCTTTGAGAATATCACTTATTTGAAAGCAGAGGCTCCTGTGGGTGATTCAGGACTCTTGGTTCCTTAGTGTCATAATTATTCCCTGAGAGTCGTTAGAAATTAGCAAATTAATTTCATGTCAGTTTGACAAACTGTATTTGTACTCACCCCATTCCTAAACACATTAATAATACTACAGAATGTCATCCTATTCCTGGCAAATAGGTTCCATTTGACCAAAGAGCCTTAACAGAGTTAGGGAACAATCTGACCCCATCCTGCCACAGAGGCCCAATGTCCCCCTACACGGACCACCCCCAGTTTGCACTTAAAGACCAGAGACTCCAAGAAAAGCAGCTGAAGCTGTTCTCCAGGCCTCCACTCTTAGATTCTTCTAAAGGGAGTTTATTGATGAGGTGTCTTGAAATATGACCCCCCCCCCAACATACACGAAATGTTCTTGAATGGTTTAGACAAGCCATCACCTATCACTTCAAGAATATGTTTCCTCCCTTTCAAACACAATCGTCACACACTAGGAGGGGGGGTATGGAAAGGGATAGTGGGAAGGAGGGGGGGCACTTGAAAAAAGAGACAGTTCTATAGTCAATGTTAAAACCATCTCCTAACTTTTGGGAAATAGGAATAGAGGACCAAAACATTTCTTCAAATGATCTGCTTATCCTTGTCCCTTTTCTCTCTCCACTTCTCTTTAAATATTGGAAGTGAGCACATACACAACCTCATTTCCCTCTTAAAACAAAACAAGACAACCCCCCCCCCAAAAAAAAACAACAAAACCCCATGGTTCTTTAGGTATTTTGAACAATATAAAAAGTTGAACCATCTCTTATTCCATTATTAAAATGATGCTCTGTTTTGGCAGAAGGCTTTCTCAGGGGTTTGGGTGGAGTGACTGTGTTAAAGAAGGCTGATGAATTGGGAAGGAGTGCCATTTACTGTTTTCTCTCTTAAAGTTGGTGGGCAGATCTCACTCTCGGAAGCTTTACTTTTTCCAAAAGGGTCAGACACCTTTTCTGTAGAAATTCCTTCCAGCAATAGTTAACTACTCAAATTGTCCCACTAATCTCTCTGTACCTTCCTCCTCTCCTCCCCTCTCCCCCCCCCAATTTTATTCTCTAAGCACTGAAAAAAGCTATGAATTCTTTTCCCTACCACTGGATGGCACTAGGCTCTCGGGAATTGTGTGTGTGTATGTGTGTGTGTGTATGTGTGTGTGTGTGTGTGTGTGTGTGTGTGTGTGTGATATTTCTCATTATATATATCTGGGTTCCCTGTTTTCAACTCCTACTTGTCAATCCCAAAGGGCTAGGTACACCGAAGATAGGAAGGAGGCCCTTAGAGAGGAGAGTCAAGCTCGAGCCGGAAGTTTCACTCTGCAAAACTCTGGAGGCAAGAATCAGTCAACTTCCTCCCCTGAGGACAGTGGGAAAGCTCACATTCACCCATTTCTTGCTTCTCTGCATTGTAAACTGGATTCTAGCTCTTCAATTCTTAGAATGATCAACTACCATGGAATTTTAGATCTAGAAAAAATCTTAGAAGACAGTGTAGTCCAATCCTTTCATTTTATAGATTAAAAAAAAAAAAAGCTAAGAGCATAGAGATTAAATCATTTCACCCATGTCAAACAGCAGATTATGGAAGGGGGTTCAGTGGAGAGATTGAGTGATGTCTTTCAAACCCAAGTAGATTTGGGTTAAAATTTTAAGTTTGCCACTTATACATGTAAATAAAAGGGCAAAGGGTGAAAGACATTAGCCTCTATTTTGCCTCAGTTCTCAACTCATCACCTCCTTTAAAAGAAAACTTTTTAAACTATGGTTTGAGGCTTCCATCTTACTTCTCTCCCCCCCCCCCGACCCCCCACATTTCCCTTATTGATGACAGGGACAATTTAATTTCTCTTTTTGTAACCATAGTACCTGACTCAGAGTAAATGCTTAATATGTATTTTAAAAATTCAATATTTATTTATTTATTTATTTTGATTAAATTTTTTTAATTTTCAAAGGATATGCATGGATAATTTTTCAACATTAACCCTTGCAAAATCTTGTGTTCCAGTTTCCCCCTCCCTTAGATAGCAAGTAATCTGATATATGTTAAACATGATAAAAATAGATGTTAAATCCAATATATGCATACATATTTATATAATTATCTTGCTGCACAAGAAAAGTCAAATAAAAAAGGGAAAAATGAGAAAGAAAATAAAATGCAAGTAAACAACAACAAAAAATGAAAATGCTATGTTGTGATCCACACTCAGTTCCTACAATCCTGTCTCTGGGGGTAGATGGCTCTCTTCATCACAAGATCATTAAAACTGGTCTAAATCATCTCATTGTTAAAAAGAGACATTTCCATCAGAATTGATCATTATATGATCTTGTTTTTGCCATGTACAATGATCTCCTGGTTCTATTCACTTCACTTAGCATCCAGTTCATGCAAGTCTCTCCAGGCCTCTCTGAAATTATCCTGCTGATCATTTCTTATAGAACAATAATATCCCATAATATTAATATCCTATAACTTATCTAGCCATTCTCCAAATGATGAGCATCTGCTCAGTTTCCAGTTTCTTGTCACTACAAATAGGGCTGTCAAACAAAAAATTCAATTTTTAGATTTAATTTAAGGCATCCCTGGTCCTCATTTACCTTGTTTATAAAGAAAAGAAGTTGAATTAGATCTAGAATCAGTGTAGGGTAATGGAAATCATGTTGGGTAAGGTGTCAGAGGAACTGATTCCAAATACCACCTCTGTCATTTTCTTTCTGCATAAAATTAGTAGTCTCTTAACTTCTTGAGGTCATGATTTCCTTATCTGTAAAATAAAAAACTTGAATTATACTATATTTAAATGTCCCTGTGCCTTTAAGCCCACTCAATCTGGTGTACTTTCTCCATTTCAATGGAGGTTTAGTTGTGATGACTGCATACTTGGCTCTTTTTAATTTTTTTAATGATCCTTCTTCTAATTCTTATTAAAAATGTAAAAGAAAAAAAAAGTTTAGTTACTTGAGAGTTTAAGTCCCTTAGTTATTACAAGAAAGGACAAATGAGCAAAGAAAGAGGATTGAATTGAACTTAGTATAAATTAATGTATGAGAGTGAGGGATAGTATGGGGGGATTAGAACTCTGCATCTACTTGGTTTTCTTGGGAGAATTCCAGACTTTCTTCAGTGCTGTACTGTTAAGTAATGCCTACAGTGGGAAGGATACAGGAAGAAGGAAGCCAAGTCTTAGGTTTTACTGAAAGACATTCAGGAAAAAAAAAATGGAAGGAATGTTTCTTTGGCTTCCCCAGTCTTTGCCTGGAAATGGAATCATAAACTCAACTTCTTTGGAGAAAAAGGGAACCTTTTAGTACTCACTTTGAGGTTAGGAGAGATGGGTATATGACAGAGATGCAAAAGAGTATATTGTGGATCTTGGGGAAAAGAAAAAAATATTTTTTAAATATGGAGACCAATATATACTTCTGGTTTTGGTGAAGGGGAGGAGAATGAGGCTCTGACTTCTGCTGTATCTTGTTTTCCCCTGTCAGTTTGCATCTGGGACAAGTGTGATTATAAAAATGTATATTTCTCTACATCAAAATGGTTTGTTCCTTTTAGTGAAATAAAAATCAACACACTACTATTTCAAAGAAAGAATAAAAAGATTATTTTCAAATGACACTTTTATATTCTACTATTACTCTCCAATAAAACCCCAACAACAATACAAAGCAATACCAACAAAACAAAACAAAAATGAATTTTGTTGGCAGTGAATCTTTTTGATGAAGGCAATATATGAGAGAATTGTTTAGGATTTAAGTTTAATTAAGATTTTCTATAGTCTGTTGTGGAGGTCCTGAGCCTTCCTAGGCAAGTCCCACATTGAAAAAGCAAGGCCAGGATTTCTAAGCGTTTTTGTGTTCATTTTCCTGCCAAGCTGCCTATGTTAAATTTCTTTCTCCTCTTATGCTTAGATATAACAGTCAGTGATCCACAGGGTGTTTTATTTCAGGTCCTTTGTTGTTTTCTAAAAATAACAATGATAGTTCATGTCATATGTTGCTGTAAGTTTTCAAAAACCTTATCGACACAATAATGGTGTGAGCTGTGTAGTGCAAGAATTTCTCACCTGCATTTTACAGATGTTGGAAGGAATACAGAAGAGAAGTGGATTGTGTTGGAAGCCAGGAATACAACCCAGGTGTTAGTGCGACCACAGCCACACCCACATACTAGATGGTGTTTGTGTAACATTAAAATGTCTCAAGTCAGTCTTTTAAGATTGAGGCTCGATCCACTGAAAGGGTGCTTGTGCATCTCACAATTTAGCTTTAAAATTCAACAAATATTAAACTTCTACTCCATGCAAAAAAAAAAAACTGAGTTAGGCTCTGATACCCCTGCTCTAATTAAACGGTCTATTTTGATCATCTAGATACTTTTTACCAAGTATTTATTCTGGACAATGTCAGAAAATGGAAAGGAGAAATGTCAGAAGCGTACTCTGTATTTCCGTGGGCAAGTGCTTATTAGCAGCGTGTGTTCTGGGAGAAGTGAAACCTCTCTTGAGTCATAACAAAGCCTGAATGGAAGGCAGGGCAATATCCTTCCTATGCTTAGACCATTCTTAGTACCGAGCACAGAGAGCGAGAAGGCCCTCCACAAATATTTGCTGGCTGATTGATTTTCCTAAGCATTGGAGATTATCTCTCACTGCCAGTCTTTGCAACTCCACAACGTGGCGCCTTTGGGCTCCAATCCGTTCTGCATGACTAATTCTTCCAGTTACTCAGTGTGTTGGGTTCCAACCTCCGTCCCTCCTAGCCTAGTGCCCATCGGGTGATTGATCTTAGTGTTCTCAGCTAATTAAAAAAAGAGAAACCAGCTGTCAGGCATAGAGCCCAAATTCTTGCCCACCAGTATCTGTCTACTTGGTGGGCTCTCAAGGCCACCAAGACAGAGATTCCAGGTGTGAGCCGTTTTTCTGCGGCTCCTTTTACACACTGCCGAACATTTCCAGTTTGGCTCCGGACAGAATTCAGCCGGGATCCCCTGATCTCAACCGCATCATTTGAGCCTTAGACTTCAGCTCAGAACCGAGAAGAGTCTATATGCAAGGTGCCCTAAAGAATAAAAGAAAGGGAGAGATTAAAAGGCACTTCTGCAGTTGGGGATAGTTTAGAAATGGCTCTGAGACAGAGAAGAGACAGAAGGTAAATGGGGAAGCAGTTGTGAGAAGGGGAGGAGGAGCAGGACAGCGGCTGCGGTTTTTGCTTAGAATCTTCGAACAAGTTATCTGTTGATTTTAGAGCTTAGAATTCGTAAAGAGCGCCACAGTACATTATCTTATCATATCTTTTACATTGCAACACATACATCTTATTATCTGAGTTTCCCAACAATCCTGCAGGTGGAGGGAAACCGAAGATCAGAAACTGTTAAGTAACCAGTTCTAAGTCACATTGCTACTGTCAGAGGGGTGATTTCAACTCCTCCCGACTAATTTAGGCATACTGTTCTACATACGCTAATTTGAAGAATTTGTAATTAAAATCTTCCAATTCGGCATTATCCAGCACTTAGATGAAGTGAGATAGGGTGGAGAAAGGGAGAAGGCCAGGAACCAGAGCATTCGTGTCTCCGACATTTCAATAAGAAAAAAATTTAAAGTTCAAAGAATATGCTGATAAACCGTACAGTAGCGTTCATTGCACCAAATTCAGAGTAAAAAGCACAAAGTTCTAGAGAAAAATATTTCTGGATTTTTTGGGGAAGGGGGAGAGATAAGACTGCATATCTTTCTTAGAGGAATCAAAGTACATTTCTTAGTATTAAATAGTACTTTTCTTTCCTATTTTCACTTCTCTTAATGAAGAAGTGAATCAAATCCATTTCAGTTTGTCAGTAAACGGATAATGAGGATGCCCTCTTCTCTTCCAGGACTCATACAGATACTGTCAGATATCACTTGAATAAATGTGTCTATTTCCCATCCTGAAGGTTCCAGGTCACAACCCTTGAGGGTCTTCTCCTCCCAGATTGGATTATTATTATTTTTGATTAGGGAAGAGTTTTTTTTTTTTTTTTGCCTCATTTCTTATCTAGATTTAATTACTAAATGGACATAGTCTCAGGCAAATGAAGAATGTTAAATATCTTAGTTTTAAAAAGGCCATACCCAGTCATCTTGATAAAAATCTTGCCATTGGACCTAGATGACTTTGGAGGAGAAAGACTGGTGATTTTGCACAGCTCATCTTCACTTAAGCTCTGCTGACGTCATGGTTCCCTTTCAGAACTATGGACAAACAACAACAACAACAGCAAGCCAGGCAGGCAGGAACCGAGGAAACTCGACAGTGAGGAACGGACAGTTCACTTCATTTGTCCTCACTTTTAAACGACAGAGTTACCATGGAGAGCCAGAAGTTCGTTTTTTATTGTTACCTCTATTAGTTACATTAGAACCAACCAAACCAAACTAAACAAACAAAAAGTCTATCTTCAGGTCCTAGTTCCAAGGCGCCTCTGGACTCTGCTTTCCCCTGATAATTTTAAAAATGAGATTGCAAACACCTTATATTATTAAACTGGATTCCCCCTCTCCCCTTCCCTTCCCCCTTTTTTCTCTAGACAGTTTGTTCTGAATTTATCACAGGTGAAGAGTCAGAATCTTGCGGGGAGTGGGTTTGGGAGGGAGGGAAAGGGAAAGGCTGAGCACCACGCTAGATTATCGACAGAAGCGTTAAGAAAAGTTGACCCGTTTAGAGTTTTTGATCAGATGGGGCACAAATTCCAGAGTCCCTTTTAGCAGCTTCTTTTGTTTTTAACTTTCTGTACCTGATTAGGGCTACGGTGTTAGGAAGGAGTTCGTAGTGACAGAGTGGGAGAGAAAAAAATAAAAAAGAAGCAGAAATAAGGGGGGGGGCAAGGGAGCTAAAGAAGTATAAGCATCCTTGGTAAAAAAAAAAAAAAAAAAAAAAAAGACGCAAGAATTTCAGTTCCTTGTACTTCTTTCCCTATTGAATTGTATGCTTTTGTAGATTTTTAAAAATGATTGATCGCTTAAAAAATTAAAAAAGAAAAGATAAAGGTTCAATGAACCCATCACCAGCGAACTGAGAAGCTTCAATGGTAGACAGGTGGCGTGTGTGCGTGTGTGTGTGTGTGTGTGTGTGTGTGTATAAACTTGGTTCGTACTCCAGAAAGTATTTCTCGTTGTGCTCGTGTTTTACGTGAATTGGTGCAATTCCAGTTCTTGGAGATTGAAAGTTGCAGGCAGCCGCCAGATTCGTAGCTCGATTCATTTATCTCTCTTTTTCTCTTCTCCTTTTTTCCTCTCTGGATTCGCGCCCTCTGGCGCCTAGACCTTCAAATCATGGCCCATTTGTTGGGGGAGTGGGTTTGAGTTTGAAGAGCTTAAGCATCTCCCTCTGGGAGTGAGGAATGGAAGCCATCAGGTGACAAGGGGTTGTATACTTGTAAGAAGGATCCATGTTCTCTATCGCTTCCTATCCCCGTCTCCTGGCTAATCTTGGGATGTGCTGACTTCCAAAAAATTAGAGAAATTAAAAGTTAGATGATTTCTCTTCGGTCTGTGAGGGAAGAGAAAACAAACACGCAAAGCGGCCTTGAGCTCTGAGCTTGCCACAAATCACCCAGAGATTCCTGAAGGCGGACTCCGACGCCTCGAACCGCGTGTCAGGCTGGGTACTGGGCTCTCTGACGCTGTGGCCGCAGGACGCAAGGCGCGAAACCTCAGGCAGCTGCAGCGCTCCCCAGGCAGAGTTGGGCTGGGCTACTTTGGGAAACACTGCCACAAGATTGTCTCCCCAGACCAGAAGGGGCCAAGTAGGAGGGAGAATGACCTGTTGAACTTCATCGAATGCAAATACGCTTGCTTCCCGCCCCCAGGCTCCCCATATAGAAAAAGAAAACCGGAGGACAGTGAAGTGGAGAGAAACTGAATCCAATTGGAGTTTGAACAGATTTTTTTTTTTTTTTTTTTTTTTTAATATTTCTGAGTCACAGAAAAATTTCCAGATTTCTCTGTGGAAGTTCGATTACTGATTGAGAAAGTGACTTTCTATGTGATTTATTCCTTTCCCAATTGCAAGCAGTCTATCAAATCTGTCTTTTCCTTTACTCCTCATAGCTACAGCATGCCCATATTCATAGAGAAAATTCTTGTCTGCAAGTCTCAAATGAAATTATATACTTCCATGAAGCCTTCCCAGATTCAGGCTTCCCATGAAGCCTGTAAATAATCTGTCTCCTTCTCTGTTTCTCCGTTTCTGTCTCTGTCTCTCTGTGTATCTTTGTCTCTTTCTGTCTCTTCACACCTTTGCCTAAATCACGTGCTACCTACTACCCAGCCTCATTTGAGAATATCTCCATTTGTAAGCTTCATCTTTTCATCTCCAATGTACTGGGTAGCTTTTAACAGATTATTATTGGATAACCGTATGCATATTTTACACTGATTACCTTTACATTTCAATAGTTAGCTTTTAATCAATCCTGCATATAAATCCTTACTCTTAAGAATATGCATCTCTTTCAACATGCCCTTCATTTATCTCAAAATTTCTTTCTTTATTCCTTTTGTCATCATTGATTTTGGCTGTTTAATACTTGCTTTCCAGATCAATTTGCAAAATCCTGTTTATGGAGCGTAATTACTTAAGTCCAATTTTAATAAGTTTACATCTATGTGGAACATATACATTTACTTCAATTTATCAAACAATGGGGATCACAAAGACAGAAAAAGATCAGTCTTGGTCCTCACAGAACTTAGTTGCTTCCACTGTCTCTTATCCCTTCCTCCTTTAACTCATCCTTCATCATTTGATAACCCTGTAATCTTACTGGTATGAACGCTTTCTTAACCAGCACAAATTGAAATCCATCAGTATCTTCTTATTATCTGAAACTCCTTTCCATCTCCTATAACATTTGCCAAACGTACTAGAGGCCTTGACATTGCTCAGATATCAGTGAAAAATTTGGGCTATGTGTCTTTTCTTACTTTCCCTAACTGACTGATCTACCTTTCTTCCAAATATACATGTTCTTGATAATATCCTTTATTCTTTACCAGTAAATTATCCTTGGTAATATGCTTCAGTCTAATTGCAATAAAAATGTGCATTAAAAAGAGCATAACATTCTTTTTGATGGAAGAGTGCCGATTGTTGAGCTGTTAGTAACTGAGATGGTGAGGCCCTTCAACAGACAACCTTTCCCTTAAATACTAATGTTAACAATACACTATATTTCTAGGATTCTTTCTGCTTCATTTCCTTTATTTTAAACCAAAGACTACCTGTAGAATTCTCTTGCACACACCAATAACTGATAAATAAAAGTGCAGTCTTATAAAGCAGTAATATTACATGAAAATATTTATGGGATTCTTTTGGTATATAAAAAGATAGAAAGAATATACTTGTTCTACTGACTATTACCTAGTAGCATTAATTAATATTACATTGAGTTAATAATATATAAGTATATAGATTTTATTTCCATTTACATAATGGAAAAGACAGAGAGGGTTGCTTATGAAAGTTTGAATGTCATCACAGGGCATATATTTTTGAATGGAAGCCACTCCCAGATGTAAAAAAAAAGAATCCCCATTTAAAAAAAAGAACATCCATTTTCTTCTGCTATTGCTTGGTGGAATTCTCTCTTCCTTTTGTGGAAATAAAATGGAAGCATTACAATCTTCATTTTTTCAGAGGTTGAAGCTAATTGCTCAAGGTCACAGAGATAATCTTGCAAGTATTATTTTACAGAGAGAGTAAAGTCATTCTAAAGGAAGTAAACTACTAACCAAATATCCAGAGAGGTAGTTTGGTAATTAATACAGTTAGGGTATTCAAATAAAGATCTGAACCTGGGACTTTTGATTTTCAAATCCAGAGCTCTTCCCACTTTACTTTGCTAGTTTTGCCTTTTTCAAAGTTATTCATGCTCTTTCCTAGAAAAGGTGCAGAGTATTTATCCCCTAGATTATAAAAGAGAAAGATTAAGATGTCCACTGAATAAGACAGTCATCCTTTAAACTTTGCCTTTTCTTTCTTTCTTTCTTTTTTTTTTTTTTTGAGTTTTATTTTTACAGATCATTTGGTAAGTAATGAGAATTCCAAGTCATGTGACAGTGCAACTCAAACCACTGAGTGATGCAGCTGTCTCCAATTCATGGAATAAAAAGGGCATAACATGAATAACAACTTAAGCCAAATTTTCTTCTTGGATCCTTGTTGCTGCAGAACTGGAGAGCTGAAATATGCTAAGTATTTGAGAAACTGACAGCAGTTTCCATGCTTAATATTTCTGTCCTTTTTGGCAAAAGTGAATCAATGTTTGAACTTTGTTTTGTTGGGAGAGGGTAGTTTTTCTGAAAGGAGCACTGTTTGGACACAGTTAGAAAAATTTTAGGCAATTGACTTTCAAAGCCCACCAGGCCAGGCTGAGGTATGAATTAGTTAAAAAAAAAAAAACTCACAAAACCAGAGGCAGAGGATAAACTACCAGACTGAATCTATATTTTGTTTTGTTTTTGTTTCTTTTTTTTTTTTTTACTCTGGATCTAGGCTGATTTGAGTCAGGTCTTAGGAGAGTTGGAGGGGCAAGGACTTGGAACAGAGAAATAGTGACAAAAGATTAGAAGTTTCCCTTATTTCAAATAATGATGGCAGAAAGTAGTTTTTTTGTGAAAAAGAAAAATGAGTGTAACTATAGAACAGGTAATTTTGTTTTATACAATATAGTTTTGTGTTGGACTAAAGAAATCATTAGTTTGTCCACTATGCTTTCCTTTGTACCATCTGGAAAACAGGGTAAATCTAAAACAGTATATAATAATATATCCATGGCAAGCTAGCTAGAGGGATTATTGAAGTGAGGATGAGAGAACTTAGTGAGCCAAGCAACTGTATATGTATTTAAACAGAACTGGCTCAAGCATCATATAAATAACTATACAAATTATTTATACATCATATAAGTAATACATAAAATACATTTGTTGTACTACACATAAAATGGACATGTGTTATGTGCACCCTTAGGTGTCAACAGACACCCAATTTAATTGATTTGGTCCATAGGAAAATTAATATGTTCATGATGGTTCCCATTTTGAGGGGAATTGGGGACATATATCTATTATTCTAGCCACAAGAAAGAAAATTTTGAGTCAGGAAATTTTCTTCATTTATGAATTAAGAAAAACCAAAGTATCACCGCGCTGGAGACATTTTGGTGGATATGGGGTTTATGAGAGGGGAAATAGTGTATAGATTAAGTAGAAATGAGTTTATTTACCATAAGTCTAATTATATAAATAAATGCTTTTTTTCAAAATGGATTTTTATAGAACTTTAACACTTTAAAAATATGCAGGACTTCTCTGTGATTGGTTTTACAGTCAACAATTGCAGGGAGAGAGGATAAAAAGAAAGGAAAGAATTTGGAATTCAAACTTTAAATAAAAATGTTTTAATTTTTTTTAAAGAGTTGGACAACTATCTACTGATATACACAAGCCCATGGAAAGACCTGTTTAAAATATTTTTCCTGGCATCTGCTATCTGAACATTTGCTGGAGCTCTTTACTTCACTGTGCTAATACATTAACAGCTTTTATATCATCCTGGGATTTCAAAGAGGATATATTCATGTTATATAAAGTTGAATAAAAGGTTTGCTTTTTTTACAATTTGGAATGAGGTTCCTTTTCTAAAATTGGTTAAGGAAAGAATTTTTTTAAATAAAGCATGAACAATTAAGTTTTTGGATTGCTCTAAAGAGAAACTTTTAAAAAAGTGACTAAGAAAGATGTGTAGAAAGAAATATCTTCCTTTGTTCTACGTTATTTCTTTACCCATCCCTACTTGTTTGAAGTCTTATCATCCTACAAAGCCCAGCTCAAATATCATCTTGTTTATGGAAACTTTTTTAGATTCCTACTCTTCCCCACCTCCAAGTGGGCTTCACAGTACTTTGTTCTAAACCCCACATCTGGGGTTTAGTAGATTCTGCCTTCTGTTATTTTCATTTAGGCCTTCTCTTATTTACCTAACTAAACTGTCCATTACATGTTGCCATTATGCTAACTTACTTAATAAGTTATAGAATCACGGAATGTTAGAGCTGTAAGAGGCCTTAAAGATCATTTAGTCTGATTTTTGTTTATTTAATTTTTTAATTTATTAGAAGACTGACACCCAGATTGGTGAGGTAACCTGCTCAAGGTAACATAGTTATTAAGTGTAAGAGAAGGGACTAAAAACTTTGACTTCCTAACTGCTAGTTCAGTGATCTTTGTAGGGTTTGGGTAAAATGAATTTATTCATTCAGTGTAGCACAATGAACTTTAACATAAACTTATTTTCAACAGTTAGAATTTTTAAAATAGCCTAGTAAAATTGAAATCTTCTTTTAGGAAAAGGACAAAAAACTAACAATGACAATCATTCAATAACATAGATACTTTTATTTTACCTAATTTTCATAATGATATTACTAACATTCACTTGTGAATCACTTTTCTTCCAGAGAATAGAAAGAGTTTAAAAAATTCTCACCTCTTTACACTAGTTCTTTGAAGTTGAGAAAAGGGAAATATCATTCATCCCCATTTTTGCTGCTGGGAAAAATGAGTCATTGTCAGTATTGATACTGGACCCATGTCCAGTGTAGTTAAACATTATTACTTTCTTATCAAAGCTGGATTTTCTTCTAGAAAACACTATATTTGAAGATGGAATTAAACATTGGACTGATATGAGATGGAAGCACTTAAGAGGATAAGATCAGAATTTAACATGTCTTAGTAAACTGATGAAGTGTCCCAAATCAAATAAGAAGTGAATTATAGTTCTCTTAAGAAGGACAACCAAAATTTCCAACAGGAGTCTATTGGTTTTAGTAAATGATAATAGGAATATAGTCTTTAAAACCTAGAAGGAATTTTAAAGATCATTGAATAGTGCAAATTCCTCATTTTGCAAATGAGGAAATGAGGAATGCAAATGATTAGAATTAAGCAGTACTTGAGTGAAAATCATGATTTTATAGACTCTAAACTCTAAATTGGGATTATGAGGATTATAATCCTCATCATATGCAATAATAGTTTAAACCTTCATAAATTTGTGGTTTTGTAAGTTTTGAGTCACATAAGTGAAGAGTGCTAAAGGAAATCGAAGGATGAATATCGTAATGGAGTCCACGTAAATAAAAGACACTTGTGTCTAAAGATAGTTGAAACTGGAACTCACAAATTATGTGAAAAATAAAATAAGACTTAAAAATTAACAGGAATGTAGGATAGATTGAAAGGAAAAACCTTATGGCATAAGTTATTTAATGTTAGAATAAATTATGCAATTTATTCCATCTCTTCAGAGTAATATATATTTTAGACCTGTCTGAAAAGCTCTCTGTGATTCTGCCTGAAAGGAGGTGAGGTGGTTGGAATATAATAGGTACTTCTCTGCTCTTTGGTTCCATATCAATGGACTGATTAGTTTACCCATCTACATGTAGTTAAAATCAACCATATAACCTGACCAGGGTATAAAGTTTCCAGCTATTGTCTCCTCATTAGTCTCAAAGATTAGTGACAGTGGGCCAGGAACTGGGGAGACTAGAGTTAAATCCCACAAACTCACAAAACCAATTGCTGCTGTGAGCCATTATGAGCAGATTTGGGGCACTTGACTTAATTCTATTCCCAGGTAGATGAGACTGAAACTCTGTTATGGCCTTTTTGGGCAAGAAGAATATAAAAACAGTTTTAGCAATTTGATAGAAAAACTCCCAAGATCCTAGGAAACCTCTTTGTCAACTGCTTTTGCTTTTTTAAAAAATTGCCTTTTACTATCTTGTGGGATGGACTTTTATTTGATGTTTGTTGGGTGTTTTTATTAAAGGAACTGCTTTTCTGAATTCTCAGGTATCAAGTGAGATCTTGCTCCAAATTGTTGGTCTATCATTAGGACATGTAAGGCAAGTGAGTGGGAGAAAATATAGTTCATTTCTTTTTCCGATAAACTTTTATTTTTCATGTCAACTCATATACTCAAGTCTGCTGATTGTTAGAAAAAGATAGTGAATGGTAGTATTGATGAAGCATTCAGAGAATAGAGCGTTATCTTTATTTTCTTTTCCAGACTTGAAGAGTCTTGGACTTCAGTCTCTGTTTAGAAAAAGCCTCTGGGTACAGGAGAAGAACATCTTCTAAAGCTAGAGGAATGCCTCTTTGAAAAATTGTGCCCAGAGACTAGATATAACACAGAATTGCCAAGTTACAGACTCTCATAGTTGGAATGGACCTCAGAAGTCACATTGTGCCTGAACAGAAATCACATAAAATATCCTTGATAATTTATCAACCAACTGGCTGTTAACGACTTTCATAGAAGAGTAGCTCACTAGTAAGT
Source organism: Sarcophilus harrisii (assembly GCF_902635505.1). Lineage (NCBI taxonomy): Eukaryota > Metazoa > Chordata > Mammalia > Dasyuromorphia > Dasyuridae > Sarcophilus > Sarcophilus harrisii. Next base: position 563,200,254 of record NC_045426.1, on the reverse strand, counting down.
AAAACACCCCATTCCACTTTTGCCTTGAAGTGTTAGCAAGAGCTTTTTCCACACAGAGCATCTATCTTATCTCTTGAAGTTCTTCACCATCCCTGTCATACTTCTCTGCATACTATCCCGTAATCAATATTCTTCTCAAAAGTATCACCAAATACTAAATATAATATATCCCATGTGGTTTACTAGAGTAGAGTACAAAGCTCTTAACCCTTCATTCTGGATGTTGTGTTTCTTAGTGAATCCTAAAATTACATAGGTCTCTCTCTCTCTTTTTTTTCTTGCTATATTGCACTATTATTTCATATTAAGCTGGAAGTTCAATAAAAATCCCTAGCTCTTTTTTCAAAGGAACTTCTACTTATCCAATTCTCCCTCCCCTTATACAAATCTTGTAAAGTTGATTCTTTGAACTTAAGTATATATAAGCTTTCAAATCTTTGCTTATTAACTGTTATCATATTCCAGGATGTTGTAATAGTTTGGGATACTGAGTTTATCAACCAGTTTTGCTTCATCTAAAAATATGATAACAATCAAAGTCATTAATAAAATTTCAGGGTTTTCTGAGAGTCTTTGCAGTTTTATGCTGTTGTGGCTTAAATATTAGTAGAAGACAAAAGACAGATTTCTGAGGCCCTCTAATAGAGATTTCTTTACAAGATGACATGGAGAAATTAATTACTAATCTTTGGGTCTGATCAGTTCACTAGTTCTGAATACATGTCTAGTTTACATCTTGTCATCTTTTTTACAAGGACAACATGAGGTATTTTGTCAAATAAACTAATGCCTATTAAAAATAATGTTTTCTTATTGCTTCTTCAATATCTCATTCTTCTCTATTTCTCATTACATTCAAATCTTATTTACCTTTGAGAATATGCTTTATCCCTTTTGCTAGATTATAAACTTCTTAAGCGGGACTGTCATTTCTCATCTTCCTATCCCTCACTCCTGGCATTGTACATTGTGTGCCAGGTTCAATGTTTAATTAAATTGAATTGAAATCACAAACACTGGCCTTATGCAAAACTGTAAAGCAGTTGAAGATTGCCATCCACCCCAATCCTCAATTCCTTCCTCAAAGTGTTCAATGTTTTTTTTCTTTCTATCCAAGTGCTGTCAGGATAGGATATGAAAATTGGTTTACAACATAATATTAATTGCTAATCACATTATTTCTCTCAAGGGAGATTGCTTTAAAACAAGCTCAAAGTCTGTGGATGAAGGTTTCATTTGATTGTGGTAGAATGTAAGACTTTATTTAACCAAGTGAAGATTTGGGGAATAGGGAAAGACTCCTAGTGTATCTGAAATTATATCATATGAGTCTAATCTTCTGTTCTATCTATGATTAACCTGTTTTGTCAATAAAGCTCCCTTTTAAGTGTTTTGCAAACCTTAAAGCACTATATAAATGTCAGCTATTGTTATTATTTATTTTAAAAAGTTACAAACAGCGATATGTAATTTTGTAAAGAAAAATCACATACTATGGAAATTATTCCATTTTGTGGATTGGGAAGACACTATTTTCCCCCTGGAAATTGCTTCAGTTCTGAGAACTTGTATTCTATCCATCTATCTATTCCTTCATCTATCCTTTTCCCACTTTTTTCTAAATAATGTTGCACTTTGGCTTGTATTAATATGGGACTGATTGATTTTCTTCATTCTAAGGAAATGCCAAAATGTGTGTGTGTGACATGAACTCCCTTTCTCCAAAGACACACATCCCTAGAACTCTTCTGCAATCCACATCCCAGATAGATGTAGTATGAAATATACCACTCACAAAGAGAGTTGCTTGTCACTACTGGAAAAAGCCATCAGACATGACCCCTGTGGATTTGTCAATAGCAAATCATTGCATTTAAACTTTTGCTAAGCCAATTTTTTCCCCAGTAACAATTTCCTCATCTACTAGTTTACTAGGCTGTAAATAGCCCCAGTGTGCATAATGAATTCTGACATCATAGGCCCTCAGCACTTATAAGCAGCTGGTTTGCCAGAAGTTTTATTAGCAAGTATACCCTAAGGCTAAACAACAGCCCCTCCCCCTTGAACTTTCTATTATAAACCTTACAATAAAATGTTCTTTGGAGTTTTCCTCATCTTCACTGCCCTAGCTTTCTTCATGTTCCAAGTTATTCTCTCTCCTCACCCCCTCACCCCTTTTTCCAGGCTTATTACAATGTGAGGCAGTCAGATTTAAAAAAAAAAAAAAAAACAGACAAACAAACAAACCACAACAACTGATGTGTAGGTTGTTAGCTGAGGTTGCAAAGTGGCTTTTATGAACAGAAGAGTAATTCCAATATAAGAAGGTGACAGAATAAAAACTAGTCTCTCAGCTCTCTTTCACACAGTGTGGCCACTGCTGCTTTTCCGGAAGGGCATATTTTCCCATTTGTTCCCAACTGGGGACCCATGAAATCTTTAGCAATTTATTTGACCTAAATAAATAAAGGAAACATTTTAAATTGAGAAGGAGGTGGGGGAGCAAGGACTGCAAATTTGTAATGAAGCATTCATTAACAGATTTCCCAATGCCTTTCCTATAAAGCCAAAATTTTAAAGAATATTTGGTTAGTGATTTTTATGATTTCCTTGTGAAAAAGAAGCTAAAAATAGATCTCCTTTTAAAGATAATAAGTGAAGGACAGGGAAATTTAAAATAATTTCATAAAAAATATTGTGGGATAATTATGAAGAGAATTCAGAAGGATGAATACTATTAATTTTAAGATGTTAAATCATTTGATTTGAAGATTATAATGTAAGGGTAGCTCCTATAGATTTTTATTTTTAATACACAGTATTTTGTATTGATTTTAGAAATTATTACAACTTTGCAATGATGATAAGTTTACATTTATCTAATATGTTTTATTATAAAGTGTTTTTGCATTTGTGAACTCATTTTATCTTCCCAGAAACCTCATGAGCTTGAAAGGATAAAAAAGTAAAATCCATAATCAGAGGTGTCAAACACACCATGAGTGATCCATAACACTCATAAGTGTGCTGAACCAGATTAAAATGTAATTGGGAAATATTTAACAAAATAAATGAAGCTATAATAAAACACAGGAAATATCACATCTTAAAACTAATTCAATATGTGACCTGCAGGGATCCTTATGCTTGGATTTCTGGTCCCCATTTCTATTTGAGATTGATACCACTGTTTTATGTTATACCTCATTTTCTAACTAAGAGTATTGGGTGTCAGAGTAGTTAAGGACCTAGTTAATGGAAGGATTAGGATTCTAACTCAGGCATCTTTCTATTAAGACATTGTCATCTCTATAGTTGTGCTTAGATTAGCAGGGCTATTTATAAAAATATTATAATAAAAGGTTTAATTCTGTAAATCCAGGGATATTAAAGGGGGTTAGACCTATGATATCCAGTGCAGGTTAATGCTTTTTTCACCACATATTCTTAGACAAAACCTTGAGATCATAAAATTGTTTTTTATTTAGAACTGAATTTTGGAATTGAAAGGATTTTTGGTGGAACTCTAGTTCATCTAGTCCTCTAAAGAAATCATATTATATAAGTGATCAGACACCCAGCCCTTGCTTCAATACCTTGAAGAAGAGGGAAATTCCATCTTTGAATCAGTTCTTGTCAGTAAATTTTCCTTTATGTCAAACCTAAATTTACTGGTTCTGCTCTATGAGGCCAAGCATAGCAAATTTAATCCTTCTAACATGATAACATAGAAGGGCAATGATAACATAGCCCTTCAAATAATTTGAAGACAGGTGCCATGTTTCTATTCTCTAGCTTTGCCTCCCATACCCATCTTTTCTTCTCTAAGCCAAACATGGCTGGATCCTTCATTGATTTTCATGAAACATGAACTCAGAACTATGTTGAACTGGTTTATGATTTACCAGTTATTCAGTCTTGAATGGAGACAATGTGAATCCTTCTTAGAAAATTCCCACTCTGAAAAACCTATGACTGATTTGGTCATATTAGTGTTTGGGAAACCTGGAAAAAAAATTTTAAACCTTCAGTTTAAAATCCCTTGAGTTCCTCCATTGGCTTGATCAACAACTATGCTGATCCTTGGAGTCAAAAGAGAAATCTCTGTTTTGGGGCTTGGTCTGCTTGGGAAACTTAGGGAATGGACCCCTTCCTTCTGACTTGCTGTGCTTGGCCCATCCATGATAATTCTCTCTGTTGTTTGGCTACACAAGCATTTGGGAGGAGTGATTTTCCTCTTTCCCTCCATATCGGTCTCTTAAATAATGTCTCTCTCCTAATTCCCTCAGTACACAGCATTGACATTCTCTATCTGAGAAAAATAGCAATTTTCTCAGTGATCAGGTACTACCTGTCTATTTTGTGGTTCTTAATTAAATTATATATTTTAAAAGTTTGTTCTTCTTTCAAGCAGCAAAAAAAGCTTCTATCTTTAAAAGATCTTCTGCCTTTCTTCATACTTTTACTTTATATTTTTTCACTTTCATTACAAAGTAATTGGGGTAGGCAAAAATTGAAAGTACAAGGTGACACAGTTGAGAGTAAATTAGATCTGGAGTTATAGGCCTGATAAACCTTATTCTGCTATTATGATCTTAGAAAAATCATTTGGCCTTTCTCAGCTTCAGCTTATTCATCTATAAAATGAGGGAGTTGGACTAAATGGACTTAGAAGGTCTCTCCATTTTGAAATTTATACTTGGTCTATGACTACAAAGGTATCTAATTTATCTGGATTATTTTACTATGCAAACTGTACCTAGTTTGCTATAGAAAAAAGGAACTGAGACATATCTCTGTACAGTATGGAATTGTCTTTATTCTTTTTATGATCGGGCCTATTTGCCTTGATATCGAGCTGCACAAATTGATATTGTAGGTCTCTTAAAAATATGAAAGGAGCAAAATTTTAAAATATAGGTAACTCCTATTGAAGAGGATCTGATCTCTACAGAAACTAGCATAATTTTGTGCAGTGTAGTGTACATTGAGTCGTTTTTCATGATGACTCTGTATTTCAGTAGTTTAATTTAATTTTTATTTAGTATACTTTATGTAGTATTGTATTTTGGGGATACACAGTGGTATGATATCTTGATTTGGGGTCTGTGAGCTTTTTTTAAAAAAAATATTTTGATAACTATATTTCAATGTATTTGGTTTCCTTTGCAGTTTTGTGTATTTTATTTAAAGTACTTAAAAACATTATTCTGAGGAATCCATAGACTTCCTCAGACTTCCAAAAAGGTCCATGGCATAAAAAAAGGATTAAGAATCACTGCATGTCTGTGAGGATCCTTCACAGCCTATATGTCAGATATTTGGATATCATTTCACCTCTTTCAATGCAACACATTCATTATGATTTTTCTCTTTGTCAGGAAAATCATCAAAGAAGGTTTTAAAATTTGAGCTACTTTATCAAGCCAATGACACAAATGTCTGCATTTTGATTGGCTTAATTCCTGGATTGGAGAAGTAGCATTTTGGTTTTTCCTTAGTTCTTCCAAAAGAATTGTGAGTTTCATTGTTATTGAATAGGTTATCTGGAGGTCAGTGGGCTAACAGGTTGTTTGGATTTCCTAAAATTGTGCCTTTCCCTAAATGTGGCTGAATAGATTAAGCAAGACAGCATACTAAACCTTACACAATGCTGTTATTTCTGACTCCCTCTGCTACTCCTGATAGAAGTGTTTTAGGACAACATAATATTCATGAAATCAATTAAGCCTAAATTCTTCACAATCTTTATGGATGGATTGGGATTTCTAGCAGAATTCAGAATAAAAGGCTAATTTGGAAGAGTTGTTTGTGTGAATATCAAGAATTTTGTATTCATTTTTCTTATGATGGACACTTTTTTCAGATCCAGATAGGGAGGCTGTACAAATCCAGTTGCAAATGCAGATATTTATGAATTCATGAAATATGAGGAATAAATGTCTTGAATTTGTAGCATGTCAGAATCATTCAAGTTTTTCTATTTAAAGAAAAAAAAAGGAGGGTGGAGCAGAGTAAATTCACTTCCTGCTTTGAGCAGGAAATCGATTTGCATATGAAACGAGATTTTATAATAGCATGTGTTGGGAATTCTTGACTAATTATTAATTTATTGTGCTGTTAAATCTGAAGAATTTCATAGATTCTTGATCTAAATGCTGTTGAATTCTATAAGTGCTCTACATGCTGACCAACATATGATAATAACTTATCAGGAGTAAGGATTTGACTTTTCATTGCCTCTTCAGTTTAAAAAGAACTTTACCTGATGAAAGTGAGCGAATGGGGCTAATTTAGTAAGTATTGGGGGACTGGTAATTTTAAATCTGTTTTTGACACTGCCACTTGCTAATTTGATTAATTTTTGCCCCTGCCAAATGGAAGTAACAAATTACTGTGACTATTTCCCAACACAAAGATTACAACAATCAAGAAACAAAGTTCTGTTGTGTTGTAGTAGAAAGAGAAATGGATTTGGAATTTGAGGTTCTGGATTTGAATCCCACTTTTGCCACTTAATAGCTGAGAGAATTTGAGCAATCTCTTTGATGGTAGTTTCCTTAGCTATAAAATGAATTTGGTGTTTAGTCTTTTTTTTTTTTTTTTAAGTTGTGTCTGACTCTTTATGATCTCATTTGAGGTTCTCTTGGCAAAGATACTGAAGTAGTTTTGCTGTTTCCTTTTCTGCTTTACTTTATAGTTGAAAAAACTGAGGTAAACAGGATTAAGTGACTTGCCCTTAATCACACAGTCAACAAGTGTCTGAGGTCAGATTTGAATTACATATTTGACTAGTAAAAGAAGTAATTCTCTGCTTCTGCTAATTTTGACCTAACCATTAACATTAAGAAAACATAAGTACTCCATCAGCCAGAACCACAGCCAGAACTGATGGACCCATCAGTTACAGCAAATTTTAAAGTTTTAAATGCTGTTAAGGTAAGTTCACTTACCTTAGCACATATAAGTATATATATATATATATATATATATATATATATAGTGGTAAATGTACAGTGCGTCTAACTATTGTTGATCATGTTCACAGGCTAACAGTTCATATGAACATTTAGAGTGGAAATGACTCTAAAATGACACATTTCATGTTTCCTTTGAGCTTCTGCAATTCTGTTTTGCACAATGCCTTTTTTTATGAGGACACGCCATGCTTGGAAGTCCTGTGACAACGTTTCTCACATCTTACAACGTATTCCAAGGTTCTTCAGGAGAAAACTGGGGAATACCATATCTTTTCTTTTCTTCTTACCTCCATGTGAATGACTGACTTGTGAGTAAAGTAGTAAAATATTCTTTTAGGCAAATGTACATTAAGCATTTGAATAATGTAGCCAGCCCACTGGAGTTGTGCTCTCTATAGTAGAGTTGGAATGGTTCAACTCAAAAAAAGGACCTCAGTGTTTGATATCCTATCTTGGTAGATGATCTCTAGAATCATCCCAAGACAATTCAAATGGAACTGATTCAATTTCTTGATATATTGTCCCTGTTTCATAGGCTTGCAACACAACAGCTCTGTAGATCTTTAGTTTGGTGGGCAGCCTAATATTTCTTCTCTTCCATGCTTTCCTTTAGAGCCTCCAAAACACTGTACTATCTCTGGCAATGTGTATGTCAGCCTCATCATCTATGTAAACATCCCTGGAAAGTATACTGCCCAAGTAAGTGAACTTATCTACAACATTCAAAATTTCTCCATTTGCTATAACTGATGGTTTCATATATGGATGGTGTGTTGCAAGTTGTTTTCTTATGATTGTCAGGCCAAAATTAGTACAAATAGCAGAGAATTGAGCAATAATTGTTTGCATCTCTGAGGTTATATTAAGTGCCCTATCATCTGTGAACAAAAAAAATCATATACCAACTCTCCCTCAACTTTTGTCTTGGTTTATAGTCTTTCCTGTCAAATAATTTGCTGTCAGTGAGGATTGACTTCAACCCGAGATAAATGGTCAGTGGCGTCAGCTTTGATTGTTGATGGTCTATTGAGACGGTTTAATGTTTAGCTATTTTCTCCAGGATAATGTTCCTATCACTAATCAATATGGCTCCATTAGCACTGAATAGTTGAGATGCACCATAGGTCTTTGACCAATAAATAACTTCCAAGGAATTATAAAAATAATTTGGATTCTTATTATCAGAGTAAATTTTCCTAAGCTAAGGATTTCTCTAACTTTCACTTGTACAGTAGTTTTAATAGAGTTAAATTGTTGCCTTTTTAGAGATAGAATTTGCTATTATAAATCCTGTGGACTTTCTTTCTTCTCTCTCTCTCTCTCTCTCTCTCTCTCTCTCTCTCTCTCTCTCTTTCTCTCTCTCTCTCTGTCTCTCTTCTCTCTCTCTCTCTCTCTCTCTCTCTCTCTCTCTCTCTCTCTCTCTTGTTTCATTTAGCAGCTTCTGAATTTCCCCATCATTTTTATCAAACTATTCTTGATGTTTCAAGAGTTCTGATCCAGATGAGTAAAAAGAGTGCTGTATACCTGAAAGCTGCTCCCTCCTTTTCTATTCCACTGTTGCCAACTGTGTGTTGGCTCAACTTTCCTTCCAAGTTTGTAAAGAACTCAGAGAAGGACTCTAATTTCTTGATATTAACTTGTCTTGTAATTGTCTTGACTTGGGCCACTGCTTTTGTTGAATATGAGCATTTATTTTGGAGGAGATTAGTCTATGATCAGTCCAGCACTCTGCATTACACATGTCTTTGTCACTCACATTCTGTCTCTTTTTACAATGACATAGTTCATTAGATGCCAATGTTTGCTGCAAAGGCACATTCACAAAGTTTTATTTAATTTAGGTAAATGGAAGATGTTGTTGGTGATGAAAAGGTCATGATGCCCACGATTCTTCAGTAGTAAGAGACAAGTATTGTTTCTGTTTCCAATTCTATTTCTCCCAAGGACTCCTTGCCATGTCTGATAGTCTGTGCCTGTAAACTTGTCCACATGGGCACACTAATGATGAGGTCCTCAAAATCTTCATAAAATTTATGTTTGATCTCATAAGAATTTATCATGGTGGAATGATATGCACTGATGAGGGTGGTTTGGTGCTTTCCTGCAAGTGGAAATTGCATTGTCATAGTCTGTTTTTCACTCTTTTTTTTGGGAGGAATACAAACTTGTTGACTAGATTAGTTTTGATTGCAAAAAGGTGCTTTCTATCCCTATAGTTACTCTAGAAGATATATCCAGTTCTATCTTCAGCAAGCTGACTTTCATTTGCCAGCCGTGTTTCACTCAGGGCTACTATTTGGATATTATAGTTGTTAATTTCTCCCTCAACAAGAGTTCTTCATCATTTGGGTCTACTGGATTTCATGTGATACATAAGTCTGTGCACATTTCATGTATCTAGGGTGGATGAATCATCTTTTCAAAAGTTTTTGTAAATTTTTTGTTTTTCAACTGCAGGATGGAATTGCTTTATGCCATGGTAAGTAGATTCAGGGTAGGTAAAGAGAACAATTTTGGGGACAGCTTTTTTTAGCTCCGTCCTCTTGCCAGGAGGTAAACAATGTAGTCCTTTAAAAAGGCTGTTCAGCTTTAAAAAAAAAAGCAACCAGGGGGCTGTTGAAATCCACTAGTGCTTCAGTTCCATGAGATGATGATCCTATGGCTCAGCCTACCTATTTGCAAGGTTATGACAACAGCTCCTAGTATATGCACATCCTTTGCTTCATCACTTGCCCATTGCCACAGGACTTTGAGGAAGGTAAAAATAGTAAAATGAAATGGATAATGCCTTTTAACATGCACATATATTGGATTTTAAGTGAAGTAAAGTTTGTGAAGTCATTGACCTCATAAAAGTCCAGTGGCAAAACAAAAGTCAAGATGACTGTCTATGACCCTAGATTCAGAGGCATCTTCAATATTTAATCAACCTCTAAGCACTCAACAGCAACTGCTTCTGCAATTTTTATGGCCTTTGGAACAAATTGTTCTCATCCACCCATTCTGCTGGGGGAAAAGTCTTCACATTCTTGGGGTACACATCCCCATAATTCACTGATGGATTTGAGGCCTCTCAATTATCTTCAATCTGGTTTAATCCCTCTGCTGAAACAGTTTACTTGGGTATGCTCTCTGCATGTGTTATAGTTTCTTAGAACTACAAATGGGAGTTGAATCACCAGTTGGATACCAAAAGTGGAAAGCAGCGCTGAAAAAGGCTCAGCAATCTTCATACCAGAGATACTAGTCTTCCCTGAACACTTGTATACCTCAGATATAAAATACAATAGATAATATACAAATATATGCAAAACACAGGGAGTAAAAATAATGAGAGGAACAAGAGGCAAAATGCTAAATTATTATCAATAATAATGCTAGCTAACATTTATACGGTGCTTACTCATGCCAGACACTGTGCTAATCACTTTACAATTATTATTTCATTTGATATGTTGATTCACAGAAACCCTGGAATGTAGTTGCTATTATTACCACCCCCATTTTACAGATGAAGAAACTGGGGGAAAACAGAGGTTAAGTGACTTCTCCAAGTCATATAGCTATTAAGTATCTAAAGTCATTTTGAAACTCAGGTCTTTCTGATTAGAGGCCTTGTGCTCTATCCACAGTGCCACCTGGGCTTTGAAGGAAGAAAAGGATTCCAAAAGATTGCCTAAGTATATTTCTAAGATTCTGTACAAATTCTTGGTAAATCTATAAGTTTTGAATCCCAATCTTCAAAGAATGAAAATTATATCCAAAGGACAATGGAGAGACCCATAATGGGCATAAATTCACATTTGCCTATGATAAATCTTGTGGATAAAAATGGCACCAAAGAAATATGACTAAAAAGGAAAAAAAGGCGAGCTGGAGATGATAGAGCAATAATGACAAATAATATATAAACAGATACATATCCAAGTAATATTAAGAAGTCTAAAAGGAGGTCCCCCAGGGCAATGTATCCTTTCCTTTCTTCTCTCCCCCACTCAAGATTCAAGGGGTGACCAAGACTGTATCTCACCAGAAGAATTTGATGAGTTTCAATAATGTCATATTAGAGTAATTGCCTACATTCATGAAATCAATCTTTATACTCCTTATAGGGGCTGCTCTTTGGAGGTAAATTTCCTGATACAAATCACAAAGATGTGACTTTGTAACCTTGGCATGACAAAATTTCACATTTTTAAAAATGATATTTTAGTTTAGGCTCTTATTTATCATTATTTAGAAAAATTTCTCAAGTGAGGATGTGTGGAGCTATAAATTAGAAACACTTGTCTCTAAAACATCCTTCATTTTCCTTGATCATTAAGATTTAGTGTTAGAAGAGTAGTTGCTCTTCCATGTAAAGGAACTTGCCTGAAAGGAATAGGTCTAATTGAAGGAGGCAGTTGACTATCTAGTACGATTTAAGAAATTCTGTATGTACTCCCCAAATCTCCTTCAGTGTTCTGCCCTCATATTATGTTTCCTTTTTTCTTGACCTTAAATGTTCATCAGTTAAAACAATGTAGTGGAATGCTAAAGAAGGACAGATTTAAAATAGAAAAATTGAGTTTGCTGGTTATTCTCTGTGTGACTTTCTAAAAATCATGTAACATCCCTGAGCCTTGCTATTCTAATGTTTAAAAGTCCCTTCAGCTCAAAGTATAAAATTCCATGAGAAAGTCAATATAAGGACAGGAGCTTTGTCTACAGAAGGCCACTTCTAAAGTGCATATCTTAATTGAAAACAGAATAAGGGCCAACTTTAATGGTTGTGGTAGTGGAAAGGGTATATTGGTAAATGTATACTTCACACACTTCTAAGTTTAATTTGCATTATTGATATGTTCTCTATCATTTTATTAAGTTTAGAGGCTCAACAATAATAAATGAAGTTCTGATGTGTAGTATTTGACAATTTCCAAGACATAAATGCTCATTTTGAAAATTTAACAATTAGCTTCATTAAGCTGTTGGAGTTGATTCCAGCAGTAATCCAGATAGTCATGAGGTCAGCCTTCTTTTCTCTTTCTCTTACATCAATTTAAGACATGGAGAGAGAGGGGAAGAGAAAAAGAATGAGAGAGGAAGAGGGAGAAGGAAAGGGACAGACAGAAACAGAGTAGAGACCAAGATATGGGGAGGTGATGGGGAGGAAGAAAAGGGAGTGGAAGTAAGACTAGGAGTGGGAATTTGTGAAGGCTCTGGCCTTGATCTAGCTCTGGAAGTCCCAACTGTTTTTGGAAGTTGTCCTATGGAAAGTCTGGATTCAACTGATAATACCTTTTTAAACTTTTAAGTAGTTCAGAGTCCTTGAAGGAGATGGGCAAGTGAGGAGGAAAAGGGAAAAAATAGGACAGGGTATCCTAAGTTTTCTGGAGTTTATGGTGCCAGGCAAGTGCTTAGGTTGTTTGATGTCATTGGACAGGAAAAGAGCTTTGAAATGGCCACATACCATACAAGCAGAATTTTTTTTTAAAGACTGTTGTGTTTGTGTTCTAGGGTAGGGGATTGGCAGACTTTTGCTTGTTTTCCATCGATACATCCCCTCAAAGCTGATAGAAATATGTTCCACTGCATTATTTTATGCTACACATGTGCACACCAGTTTGAAGATGGGTCATAAACATTTGAACTATATTGGCTGGATAATGGGGACATTTTGGCTCTGGGCTTTATTGAACTTTGCCTATTCCAGAAATATCACACAAGACATTCCCAAGATACTTAGTGATGCAAAACATATTTATCTACTTATTATAGACAAAAATCTTAAAGAAAAGCTGTACTTCAACTTCTTCCCAGATAAAAAGAAATCTGTGTCCAATATTTATAAAATGATACTTTTTTTTCACTCGAAAATCCCCAAATCCATCAGTTATGTTCAGGAAGTTTCTCAGAGATTGAAGAATGATTGGATTTCAAAGATTAGAAGAGAGAAAAAAGTTGTAGATATTCTGTGTGTGGCATTTTGCTTCTGAACTCTTACAAAAAAACGTTCTTCAAGACCAAACACATCTTTCAACCTAATCTTATTCTTTCTTGTCATAATAGCCAGTCATAAATTAGAAGGGCTATGTCGTTTAGTGGATAGTGTTTACTTGAGGTTAGAAAGACTTGGTTTCAAATCTTGTGTCTCACATTCACTACCCATGTGACCATAGGCCAATATTTTATATACCCTGCCTGTTACCTTTCCCTTTGCCAACCATATGTTTTATGGAATGTCTTTAAAACAACAACAAAGGGAATTGGTGGTATTTAGATCTATACTAGGAGCATCAGTGTGGAATAAAAGAAAGAACATTTACTTACAATATAAAGAACTTGGATTATATCCTGGTTTTTTCACTTCTTAATGGTATGACCATAGCTTAATTTCAGAACCTCATTTTCCTCATCTGTAAATGGGGATAATAACACTCAAATATCTACTTCATAGGGAAGTTGTGAAAAGTGACTTCTCAAATAAAATACTCTGTAGACTTTAAAATGCTGTATAAACATATCCAAGTATTATTTTCTAAATGGCTTCCTATTTTTTAAATGACAATTTTGAAAATATTTAAGATTTTTATAGGGAGTAATGAGTGTATGTCTCCTGTGGGGGAAGTTTTTTTTTTTCCTCAAGGGGATGTTATGCTTACCTTAAGAATGGACCCAATATCAATAAATGGTTACTTTCCTGTTTATCAAGTTGTATACTGTATACACAAGTCAAATAGATAGAGAAATTAATCAGTGTGCCATCCTTTATGATGTTCAGTCTTGAGATGTTGAAGGTTTGGCATAAGATCTCTTTCTAGTCTTTATCTCTACTCTGGGTATGTAATCATGGGCAAATTCTTTGACTTCTCTGGGCTTTTTCTTTATCTGCAAAATATGCATAAAGATGATTACATTACCTATTTTCCCTATAGGGCTGTTGAAAAGAGAATAGTTTGTAAAACTTTATAAATTTTTTTTATTTTTTTCATTTTGTGCATTATTTAGACAATGTCTTCTGTACAGTTCTAAACTTAGCTTTCAGATGTATGGCATAGTGGAAAGAATGTTGGAATTAGTCCCAGGAGATGAGAATTTAAGTCCTGGCTTTGTCAATTATAACTGTTTGACTTTAAGCAAGTCACCTCATTTTACTAACTTCAATTTTCTCTTCTGTAAAATGGAGGAATTGGAATTAGATGACCTCTAATGTCTCTTCTAATTCTAAGTCTTTTCATGATTCTATGAACTATGATTTTTCTTTTTAAAGCAATAAACATATTTGAATGAATGAACTTATGATCATTGGTCTGGGACATACTTATCCAGAATGAAGTAAGGTAGAGTTTGCAGTTTAACCTTTCAGGTACCTATTATAACTGAATTATTCATAACAGTGATACAAAGAAAGATAAATAAGTAAAAATTAAGCTATGGTTTAATAAAAGGAAAATGAGTTAGAATAGGTTAACTTCATTCTTTACAACCCTTAAACTAACAGATTTGAAAAAGAATTTACCCTCTTAAAATAACTATTCTCCTCATTCAATATTTATTTATTTAGAAAAGTCACAGAATTCCAGTGGTGGCATGTTAGTGATAAGATCCAGAAAGAAGGGAAGATAAGAATTATGAATAATTCATCCTTAATTACAAAAGCAGTAGCTATGAACTTGCCACTTGAGAAAATTAATTGCTTAATATGGCAATGGCTATGCATTCCTAGGCTTCAATTTTCATTTTGTAGATTTTATTTTTGAACATTACAACACAGTTTTAGTTGTAAGGAATATGGGGAAGAGAAGATCTGGGACAGTGGCTAAGTAAGAATGTGTGTGTATGTGTGTGTGTGTGTGTGTGTGTGTGTGTGTGTGTCCATCTTGGTTTTAGAAAAGCATAAGTAGATGCCCTATGTTATTTATGAGAACCATCTGGCTTTGTTTATTGCTGTTTATACTTTACATGTGAGGATCTCATTTGGAAGTTTTCTATGTGACTAGTACCAAAAAAATTGGATAGTAGAATCATGCTTCTATCATACAGCTGTTTCCATGTAAATATTAGTCTGACAATATTTACTGAACTGCCCCTTTAAAAATGACCCTTATTTACTAGTATAATGCTAATTGCATTGTTAGATACAGAGAATTCCTTTTTAAAATTATCATTGCTTTATTATGAGAGCATAACAGAAAGGAAAATTAATATATAGTAAAAATAAGGGAATAAGAGTTAGGAAATAAAATTTCAAATGTACAGTGTTGTTTTCCAGTGCAGATTCCCTTGGTTCTCCATATAATTAGAATGTAAAATGGTAATAATGTACTTATTTATCTCAGTTAATTAGGCATTGGGTTGTTAAGGTCCAAATTGTGAATTTTATTATAAAACTACAGGCTCACTAGTCTCTTCCCTCACTTCCTAACTTTATTCAGGAGTATAGTTGATCATAATGAGGTTTAGGTGACAGAATGCAATAGCTGGATCAGCTCAGATCCATCACCACTATGAGAAAAGCAACTCAAAGTCATACAATAACTGGTGGTAAGCCAGTTGTGGTGTATTCAAAACAACATATTTTTGTCTTCCACTGTCTTTGTGAATGTTATACATTTTAAGGAAATACTACCTGCAAATGGACATCTATATATGCTAAGAGATGCCAACATGACATAATCCATTCAAAAACTGTCATATTAAAAAATAAATAATAAAAGTCATACTATACCCCTCCTTAGGTGTTCTGAGATGGCCACCCACTTTGAAGGAGACATCAATATTGGATAGTCTTTGTTCTTAAAAATATCTGGAGATCTTTGAATGGCTTGTTGGTTATTCTAAGAGTAAGTGATTATTATTTTGGAGATTTTCTCTCAAATTTGTTGGCTTATTAATTATAAGATTTCTAATGAAACAATTGACCCAATGTCACCCCCATTTTTTAATCTGGGTTAAAAAAACCCCAATTTGTTTATATTTTATATTTCAGTTATGAGCAGCTTAAAGGTTTAATGGTTAACTGTTATTACCTTTATTTTAGAGATGCCCTGGACCAATGAATGGTATTTTTCCCTTTGAAACATTGATTTAAAATATAATAAAGTTAGGTGTGATGGCAAACTCCTGTATTTTGTGCTACCAGGGGAAATGGAGCTAATGGATCTATTGAGCTTGAGAATTCTGAGCTATGATAAGGTTAAGGATATGGTGAGCCCCTGGAAATGAGGTGCTTCAGGGTTGCTTAAGAAAGGTGAATCATTCCAGGCTGACCCAGCTCAAGTTAGTGCTAATCAGAAGTGGAACTGGGTCTTTGGGTAGCTACTGTATTTCCAGTTTTGTGGAGAAAGGAAAACTTTTTTTAAAAAAAAAACTAGAAGTAATCAAAAATAGTTGGTGAATATCAAAGAAAGTTCAAGTTTTTTTATAATGTATAGAAGATAGTGTCCAAAGAACAATAATATTTCAGCAATTATAAAATATTTTTTAACAATAGCTAATATTTAAAGTTTGCAAAGTACTTTACAAATACCATCTCATTTTATTGTAACATTGATCTTGGAAGTAGGTGCTATTATTGTCCTCATTTTACAGTTGAAGAAACTGAGGTAGATAGATGTTAAGTGACTTGACAAGAGGGAGGGAGAGGAGTGAGGGAGAAAAAGAGAGAGAAAGGGAGGAAGGGAAGGGAAGGGAGGGAAGGGATAAGGGGGAGGGAGAGAGGGAGAGGAAAAAGAAGAGGGAAAAAGAGAGAGAGAAAGAGAAAGAGGGAGAGACAAGGAGAGGGAGGTAAAGAAAGAGGGAGAGGGGGAGAAAAGGAGAAAGGGAGGGGAAAAGAGAGAGAGAGGGAGAGGGAACAGGAAAGACAGAGGAAGGGAGAGAGGGGGAGGGATAAAGGGAGAGAAAATTGTTGCCATGTGTATGATTTGGAACTGAGAAAAAAAGAGTACCTAGTAATAGTCTTCCCCTACTTCAAATGTCATGCAGACATGACCCACATAACTGGATGTGAAAATCAATGGTCACAAAAGAATAAACAAGTACCTGATTGGTTGAACTGATGAGGGAATAATAGAAAGCAAGATGATGGGGGTTGAGGTTTCTACAGTTGTTTGATCCAGGGAGAAGTCCAACTTCCAGCTGTCAACTTCTGTTATAAATGACCACTGATACATCTTGTTGCACTCAGTATGGGAAATTTGCATTAAGTACAAGAACTTTCTATTTTTGTTGCCCATCAGGGGAGCTATAAAGAGTGGAGGAGATAAGGATAATTAGGGTGTTTGCAGAAGTATGATATTGTGCCCATTGCTCAAATTTTTTCCTAATTTAATTAAACTTTTTTAGTGAGGTTAAGATTTTTGTTCGGGCATTTTGGTCTACTGTGCTGTTGAGATGGAACAGAATGGGCAGTGGAATGGAGACAAAAATCTATTCATTGAAAGTTGTACTCCTAGATACAGGTGTGATGCTGAGGTAGCTGTGTTGATCTAGTGATTAATGGCTACCGTTGTCCATGGTCCTGACTGCTCATGGAGATCTATATAAATCCACCACTACATTTATTTGCATCACTTTGTCTCCTAGCTACTCACTTTATATCACCTGTACATTGAGTTTGTTTTGGTCTATTAGCTACATTTTTTTATCAGCTTACCCTACATTTTTTTTATTAGCTCACACAACACATGAGAATTGAAGAAACTAACTTAAAATGATCCAGTTTCCTGGAGACTTATTTATAAATTTATAAAACCAACTATGTATTAATTAATTAAGGAGGAATGTAACTTTCTAGAGATTGGTATATAGTTATGTCCAATATTTATTATACCTTCTCCCAGTAATGAGTATATCTGAAAAACCATGTTGAATAATCAAAAGTGTGCCTTGACTAGATATTATAAAAATAAAAGAAATTAGATGATCTGAAGTATTATTTGCTTTGCTGCTATGATAGAGCCAGATGTTTCACTATTCTGTATTTTGGAATGCATGGATTTCTATTGACTTGAATTCTCATGTTCCCAGCATAAGATTTTTTTCTCCTTTGGATTTTGCTGTATTAATGTCAATAATATTCTTATTTGTTAATAATAATTAAATAATTTAAATGAATAAATGTTCATTGAATATTTGAACATTAAATATTCATGTGAATCATGATGAGTTTTAGAGCTGAAAGGAACAGATGAGAAGTGCTGGAGAAGTTAAATGACTTGTCCAATATACATTGGATCCTTCTGTGCCTTGGGATGGGGAAATTATTTTCTAGTATACAGTTTGTCTTGATGCTATTATTTTTTTCCAATTTCAGGGACAGACATTCTGGCTCTTAAACCATAGGCATTACTGCCATGTACAAAGAGTGTTTCAGGTGTATGAAGACTTCTGACACTGTTCCTGATAGGGAATGCAACCAAAAATGCACATCGAAAGTCAAACAGTACTAGGGCTAAGTGGAGGGTTCTATGCTGCAACCTTTACATTCTCACATTTTCTCTATTCATTATTATATATAATCCAGCCTGATCAATAAAACACTAATTTCATTCCTATATTTGATTACTCTAAATTCCCTGGCTAATTGCAAGCTCCATAGGAGGCAGTAATGCAATCAGCATGAACTTTGCCCTAACCATCCTCCCTGATTCCTGAAACTATTTTGAAACCCTAATATGTTCAAAATATCCTGTGAAGGACATCATCCAACATAGCACCTGTTTACCATTGTGATCTTATCCACTTTTTTCTTGAAACAATATCTTACAGCTAGTTAGTAGTATAGAAAAGACTAGACTGGCCACTTCTCTGCCAGTTAAAGTTTTTTCCATTGCCTCCAGCATTGTAATATAATTCTAAGTGCTATATCCTAATTTATTTCTGAGATGTTTTGTGCTAGTTTCATAAGACAAAAACATCTTTCTCCTTGAACTTTGCTCATTTTTCTTTTTTTACTTGGTTTCTTGTTCTTAGTTTCTAAGACTTCTTGCACTCAACAGGTTTCCTAGAATTGGAAAGGATTTTAGAGGTCAAAAAGTCCAATCTGTCATTTTACAGATAGGGAAAGTGATACATGGAGAAGTTAAGTGATTTGCTCAAAATCACACAGCTAAGAAGCATCAGAGGTGAGATATGAAACTCTTGATTTAGGATAATGCCTACCTTATCCATTTCCCAGAGTTATTCATATGATTATAGGAATTAGCAATGGAAGGAACATCAGAAGCTTTGCAATCCAACATATTTAATTTACACATGAAGAAACTGAGGTCTAGGGAGAATAAATAATTTGCTTAAGATCATATAAGTGGCAGAGTCAGGATTCCAACTTGGGTCCAATGAGTCTAAGCTGAGTTTTTCTAATTCAATACCCTTCCATTGGATAATCCATCTTCCTTCTATGGATATTTATAGACCCTGAGAAGTTTATCAAGAGAGATAAGTAAAATTCACACAATAGTATTTGAAATCAGGAAAGGTCTGAAGGAACAAGTGAGAGATTAGGAATTCAGTTTCTAGTTCTGATTATTGTACCTTGTTTCAGTTTATAATTCATACTTCTCTTCCTATTGATTTTTATATTTATAACACAAATCAAAGAGTGTGTTGCATGCTTATAACACTTTTTAAAACTATATCCAGGTTGTATGGTTTTAGTAATAGATTAAGAATTTTGTGCTGTGAGTTTATTATAAAAACTTCTGTAATTTTAGAAGCAGTCACACAGATTCTGAATAGTTTAGCATGTATAACTTTCTAATTCATTTTCTAGTTTGAAAAAACCCATTAATTTCTATTTTATAATAATATAGTTTGTATATTTCAAGAAGGGACACTTTATTTACAAAAACAGATCTCTTTAGGGGGAAAAAAGGCATGACCATTTTGGTATTTACTAATTACCAAAGTTTGTGTTTAGAATTAGTAGTCAACTGATTTCTCTATTGCCTGTCTATTCTCATTAATAATTATGTTGTTTCCACTTAATAATGTCATGTGTACTTTAATTATTTGTGTAATATAATTGGTCAATTATTATCTGACATATCTAAAATTTTTTCAAGCTTGTATGAGAAAGGGTTCTATATCTATTTGTCAGGATTTTTTAGGGTAGATTTAAGAGACATATAAATTTAGAAGTACATTACTTCAATCTAAAGTGGGACAGCCTAAATTAGATAATCCCTTCCCTTCCTTCCAAATGAAATGCTAAGAATAAAGCTATTATCCAGAATTCTTTGGGAGTGAATTATTCTGGTTGCTTAAAATTTCTTGTTAACCTAAAGATAACTGGACCTTTAAAAAAATCATTATTTTTGCAAATCTTTTTACAATCTATCTGTTTTATTACCTTATTGGTGAATATAATACAAATGATTTAGCCTTTCTTTGGTAACTAAGGATGTTGTCATGCATAAGAGGAAAAATATAAAATATAAGATTATATTTTATTATATATTATATTATATATATTATGCATTATATATTATATTTATTTATATTTTGTAATCTTATATTTGTTGTCATGCATAAGTTTCTTGAGCCCATTCCATTTTTCTTTGTATCATCAGGACCCAGAACAAAGCCTAGCACATAGTAGATGTTTCATAAATGCTTGTTGATTAATGAACACTTTCTCCAAGACAGTTGTAAGGTGCTGGATTTTGTGAGCACCAAAGACACAATAAAAATTAAATTGACAGGTAGAGAGAAAGATGCATATCTATGTACATATGCATGATATATTCACACATAGGTGGAAATATCTGGCTACCCTAATGAAAGTCATTTGAGAATGAACTTTTCATATGCAGTGATATCACTGATTGCTCAGAATAAAGATTAAACAAAATATTGAATTAGAAAAAAGGTTAAATATGAGAAAAAGACATTCTTTCTAATTATAACAGGTCGATTCTGAGAAGTTGCAAGTAGACATAATATAACTTTAAAAAGTGCCCAGACTTCCTATTTTTTTTCTCTCTTTTAACAGGATGCAGGAAGAGAGAAGAATGAACTTCATGAGATTTGTGGTATGGAGTACTGGGGGGAATATTTACCCTTAATTCTAGAGAAGAAGTTAAAATTTGGATTTACTTTTGAGCTCTCTATTGGGACACATTTCTTGGTAGTACATGTGGAAGGAAGTTTGGCTGGTGATGTCATATGACATTGAATGTATGTTAATTATGCTTCAGTGAGTTAAAACAAACAAAAAATCAAAATGTCATGTTTTTACTCTGACCAGTTGATGATTTAATTTTAAATAAACAGCTGATTCTAATAATATTTACTTTTTAGGATAATTTTTTCGATTATCAAGCTTTTTTTCTGTCCTCTCCTCCCCTCATCCCTGAAAAAAACAAAAGGAAAAAAATCCTTAGTAACAATTAAACACAAACAAGTAAAACAAACTCTTAAATTAGACAGATTCCAAAATATCTAGCATTTTCTTAGACAAATTTAGTCCATGTAGAAGAATTGTGACTAGGAGAGTAAAAAATCATAGAAACCACATAAGCATTGATATCAAACACTCAATCTCCCTGATATATGGAAAAAAAGATCAACTTGGGGTTTAGAATACAAGCTCATTTGAAAATAATATGGATATGCTTTAACATATTTAACATGTATTGGTCTACCTGCCATCTAGAGGAGGGATAAGGAGAAGGAGGGAACAAGTTGAAACAGAAGGTTTTACAATACAAAATATAAGATTACAGTATATTTAATGCATTAAAATACACCCACATAAGCAAGAACACACATTTGACACTAGAATCGAATATGGTTTTAAGTTTTTCTTACTGTGTTCTCGAATTAATTAATGGAAGATTCTGTAACAGATGTTTCATCTACAGAGAAAAATGTTCTCTGTAGATTGAAAAGTTCTCCACATGCTCCTTTCTATAGGTGACTTTCTTTTAGTAATGTAAAGGGATCTTCCTTATATAATTGATACTTCATCCAACCTAGAGGATAAAAGGGTAAATAACAGAAGTGTTGAACTATTAAGAACCATTTCTTAATCAACAGATAGTCAAAGGATAAGAGCAAGAAGTTTTATTTTTTTTTATTACACAGCATATGTCCAGCAAATCCATGACTAAAAATACAAAGTATCTCTACTTAAATCATATGTGCTTAATATATTATTTTTTCTATAAATACTTCTCATTCATTTATAATAACAGTAATATCAGTATTTCTGATGATGAATTGATGAATTGAAATCCTTTTTTTTAATTAGCAAGATGTTTCAACATATTATCATTATTCTTCTTTGGCAATGTGCTTCAATATTAATTACTAAGAACAATCATACTTCATCACCATAAATTACCTTGAAATAATGCGGTGTATCAGACCATAATTATCATTTTTAAAAAATCTAAAAATTAATCTGTTCCTCCTACTATGTCCTTCCTATTAATCCTAATTAATTTTTTAAAGCCTTCAATATATGGCTGCATAATCCAAGAAAACAAATTCCTATGCTGGCTGTGTCCAAAATTTTAAGTGTCTTTATATAGTTTAAGTTCATCACCTCTCTTTTAGGACATGAGTGATATGTTTGTTTTGGACTTGTGTTTTATCATTGCCTTGATCAGAATTCTAAAGTCTTTCAAAATTGTTTTCCCTGAAATTGTTATATAGAATTTTCTACCAGTTTTGCTCATTTCTTTATGAATCAGTTCATAGAGATCATTCCAATTTCTGCTGACACTATTCACTTCATAATTTCTTATGACACAATAATATTTCATTACGTTTATATACCATAATTCTTTTAGCCCTTCTCCAATAGAAAGAAATAGATTGTTTCCAAGAAAGGAAGAAATTTAAGCATAAATAGTTGTATGGAAAAAAAATGCTCCAAATAACATACAATTAGGGAAGTGCAAATTAATGTTCCATCTTACATCCATTTACTGGGAAAGCTATCCATTCCCAGAAAAAGACAAATGTTGGCAGGACTTCTGGAAAATAGGCACATTATTGAACTATTGATGGAGCCATGAATTTGCTTAGTACACAGTAAATGCTTAATAAATGCATATTGAACCTTTAGTAGAATTGGGAATTGGTCCAGGCATTCTGGAAAAAAATTTTGAACTGCTCAACAAGTTACTAAACAATGAAAAATATCCTTTGATTTCATCCATTCTATTTGTTAGGTCTATACCCCAAAGACTGTTTTTTTAAGGAAACATATAAAAATGTTTATAAGTTTTTTTATAGTGGTAAATAGCTGGAAATTAATTGGTGAATAGCTAAGCAAATTATGATATATTAAAGTAATGGAGTAAATAAGATTTCAGAGAATTCAAAATGAATGGAGCAGAACAAGAATAGTTTATAGCAGGGGCAGCTAGATGGCACAGTGGATAGAGTACCAGCCCTGAAGTCAGGATGATCTGAGTTCAAATGTGACTTCAGATACTTAATATTTCCTAGCTGTGTGACCTTGGGCAAGTCCCTTAACTTAAGAATAGTTTACATTGTAAAGACAATTAATTTTTAAAGACTTAAGAACTTTGTCCAATGCAATGACCAACTATGATTCCAGATGATTTAGAATGAAGAATTCTATTTACTTCCTGGCATCAAATTGATTAACTCAGACTACAGAATGAGAAATATATTTTGATTGGACCAATGAAAGGATTTTTTTCTTTACTAAGCAAAGCAAATATAAAGATAAGGTTTTTTGGGTAGAGTTAGAAGAGTTTTTTTTTTCTTTTTTTTTTTTTAATAGAAAAGGAGGCAGGTAGAGAAATTGAAAAAATTAAAAACAAAAAAACAAAAAAGTAAAGGACAATTTTTTTTCTGATGTAAATAAAGTACTCCCCATCATAGAAAGGGTCTGAAGTTCGAGTAGTTCAGCTATATACAAAAAGATCAGCAGCAACAATAAACTTGCTGCTGGTAAAGAGCCAGTAGGAGAATGACCCGTTTGACCTAGTTCAGCATTTAAGGGTCCTTTAAAACAGGCCACATGAGAATCTATTTAAGGAACTGAGTATATTTAGTCAGGAGAAGATGAGAGGAGATATGATAATTATCTCCAAATACTTGAAGGGTTGACATATAGAAGAAGAATTATAGTAGGTCTATTTGGACCTAGAGGGCAGAAGTATGAAAAAAGGAGAGATCTGCCAAAAGGCAGATTCAGGCTTGATTTTAGCAAAAGTTCCCCAATGATTAGAACTATGTAAAAATGGAGTGGGATACTTCAGAGGGTAGTAATCTCACTATAAATCATCAAGAAAATGTTGGATGATTATTTGTAATGTAGGTTTTAGAGAGAATTCTTGCTCAGGTACTATTTTGGGACATTTATGTGGTATAGTGGGTAGAGTGCCCATCTTGGATTCAGGCAGAATGGAGTTCAAATTTGCCCTTAACACTTACTGGTTGTGTGATCCTGGGCAAGTTACTTAACTCTACTTAACTCTATTTGCCTTACTTTCTTCATCTGTAAAATGAGCTGGAGAAAGAAATGGCAAACTATTTCCATATCTTTGTCAAGAAAACCCCAAATGGAGTCAGAAAGAATCGGACACCATGAACAACACTGTAGACTATGAAGTCTGTTCCTAGAGACCTTGAGATTTTGTGATTCTGTATTTCTAGCATTTAAGAGGGAGTCCTTTATAAAAAAAGATTTATGGAAAGACATAAATAAGAATGGACAGAATGAAAAAGCATGGTTGGATTGATATTTACATTAGTGAATAGAATACCCAAATATATACTCATAGAATCAAAGATACATCTTATTATTGAGGGCTTCCATTAGCTGAGTTTAAGGATATTGAGACTCTATTGCACTTAGTTGTAACCCCTGATAATATAATTTTTCTACAATCTTTTCCTACAGAGATAAGTATATCTACCTGTGTCTCAAACATATCATGGAAAATATTTTTTTAATATGAAGTAGTAACTTATTAAGAATAATAATCCCCCCCAAATTAACCAACACAGCTCTTGCCTAGGTTCTCACCTCCAATGAGATTTTCAACCACATTTCCTCTGTTTGTACTTTATTTATTTTTTTTTTGAAGAAGTGACAAGAAGAACATAACATTTCTATACTATGTCAGGTATCTCCATTCAGGTATATTGCTGTTATCTTAAAAGTTACCTGCAGGTTGCAGTGTTGCCATGATAATCTCCTAACCTATTAATACTTGGGTTTTCTAAGTCACCTGGTAGGCTGGATGGTTATAAAGGAAATCACAGACTCAAGACTGTAGACAAAAAAGAAAAGGGTTGCTGTTAAACTCTAAGTTATAATTAGAATAATGAAAATATTTAAAAGAAGGCAAGTCACTTCACATCTCTTGGACCCTTCATAGTTATACTAGATGATGTCTGAGGTTCCATCTAATCCTGAACTTTACCAATTCAATGTATCCAGTGTTTTGTACATGATAATCATTTAGTTCATATTTGTCAGATTGAATTTCATGAATATATTTCATCACACAACCAGTAAGTGTTAAGAGCAAATTTGAACTCCATTCTGCCTGAATCCAAGATGGGCACTCTACCCACTATACCACATAAATATCCCAAAATAGTACCTGAGCAAGAATTCTCTCTAAAACCTACATTACAAATAATCATCCAACATTTTCTTGATGATTTATAGTGAGATTACTACCCTCTGAAGTATCCCACTCCATTTTTACATAGTTCTAATCATTGGGAAACTTTTGCTAAAATATATTCTGGGATCCAACAGTATAGGGAGCTGATATCACATACTGATTGGAAGTGGTGATAATGATGGTGGAGGTGGAAATGTCCCTGTATTTCCATAAAGAGTTATCTCAAAAGTCTTAATGCAGTTTTAAGCTACTAAAACTTAAATTTCATTTAAATTTTAGTTAGTTTGTTGGGAAAAATTCTTGAGGGGGAGCAAATGGGATTAATTATTTATCCAACTGGGAAGGACCAGTTATGGGACTAAAAATATGATGTTCTTAGGAGAACTGCATTGAGGCTTTGGTTCAAATTCAGCAGCTCAGTTTGAGTGTCTTCATTTAGAGGGCGCTTTAAAGTTTAGGTAATTAAAAATAAAGAATTAAAGGACATATACAGAAAGATGTTCTTTATATCCAGAGAAAGAATTGATAAATAGAAGTATATATAGAATAATATCACACACACACACACATACACACACACACACACGTTTGTAATGGCCCTCTTGGTGGGGGAAGAGAATAAAAAAAAAAGAAACTTCCATGATAATTTTGTATATTTGAATGGAATACCAAGTTATACATAGTGAATTTGCAGTTTTATGTATAATTATCTTTTTAATTGTACTTTGTAATGGAAATACTTGTTTTTTCCATAAATTAAAAATAAAAAATCCATATATATATATATATATATATATATATATATATATATATATTGAAGGAAGCCCCTCTCCCTAATTTGTCTTCTACCTTTTTCCTCCTCCTTTTGTTTCTCCTTTCCCCATTACTATTCATTTGATTCCAAGTAAGAACTTTTAAAAAATGTTTTTTTCTTAAAAGCAAATAAATATAATAAAATACCAATTTGCCACCTCTGGCTATAATGATCCTTTATTCTGCCTTTTAGTGACTAATTATAGAACTATGGAAAGGCTTATGCAACTTTGGCATAGTTGGACATCATATCCCAATGCTACTGAAGGTGTATCATCTTTAAAAAAAAATAACTGAGATCTTAGGTTGCGTAACAAATAATTACTGGATCTAGCTGAGACTTGCTTTATTATTACAAGGCTTCAGGCTTTTACCCCCAGTAGTTTTATATGCTTGTTAATATGTATGCTATCAAATAATGGTAGAACACTTCTTAAATCTTCAGTACCAGGAATGGAAATTAACATGAGGCAGGAGAGCATAGAATAGCAAGATGAATTTTATTCCAGATATTTTTTTCCTCAGTGTCACTCTCTTCTTTCCTTGAGTTTCCCGCATAGTCCCTGATATGGGTCAGAATATTACTGCTTCACTATGAAAGAAAAGACAGAAAATTTTTTTCTAAAATACTAAATTCTTTTTATGAGAAAAAACAAACAAATGGACATCTCCCCATCATTAGAGCTTTGATTCTGAAGTCAGAGGATCTGATTTAAAGTCCATTTCTGAACTTACTATTGTGTGACTTGGCATAAGTCATTTTACTTTCCCAGGCCACAGTTTCCTCCTCTGTCAGGAGGAACTTGAACTAAAAGACCTCTCATGTCCCTTCTATTTTTTGATCTATGAGCTTACTTTCCTATTTTAATCATGACTGTAGATGTAAATATTAATTAAAAAAAACCCTAAAATATAGCTTTTGGACATCTTCTAGAAATCTTAAAGTATAAAAAAAGGAAAAGACATTACAACTTATTAAAAGTTCACATTAAAAATAATAGTATAAATTGTGTGGTCTAGGATACAGAAACTTTGAATTTTAATCCTGATATATTTTATAATCTTTAGAATGTCCTTCAATCTCCCACTATCTATCTGTTCATTAGTAAAATGGGGTTAGTCCTCATTCAAGCAATGTATTTCTATCTTGGTATCTTGCCACATAGAAAAAAAAATCAAGAAAAATACAAATTTGCATATTATAGAAGAAAATAACATTTCATTCAAGACCTTTTATAAAACTTATCTTGATATAAGAAGTAGTTTTCAGATTTGTTATTCTAAACTTTTTTAAGAATTAGGGAAACATTTCCAACAAATCAATAATATTACACCTCATCTTTCTAGATCTTTTGCTAAGTGATGAGTTAATTTTTTGGGTTGTATAACTGTGCAAATAGATTTAAACTTAATTCAGTTGAACAAGCATTTATGGAGCATCTCCTGTGAGCTAAGCACAATGTTAGGCACTAGAGTTACAAAAACAAATATAGTGCCTGCTCTCACTACTTAGCATCCTTAAAAGTTTTCTCCTTTGCCCAGCTAGGCAGGTTAACAAGTTGAATGTCTCTTTTCTCCTATAGGCAGAAATCCTAACTCTTTTATTAATTTTTAAATTATTTTTGTATTCTGAAAGAGGATTCTTGCCTTCAAATGAGGCCTATTATCTCTACTCCAAACAAATCCATATTGTTTTTACCCTGTGTTTGTTCTGCTTAGGGAAATGTTTGGAGCTCTCATCCATTTTTTAGTCTCTGCCTATATTAGCTGTTTTGCTATCCTGCCAGATGAACCAGACATGCTTAAATAGACATTGAAAAGGTTCAGACATGACACAGGCAAGCAATATGTCCTTGAAGGAGACAGCTAGGAGCCAATATCTTGCCTCCAGGCCACCAGAGCTCAATTTCTAACCTGGTCCTAAGGATCAGTTAGAAAAAGGCCTCACCCATATTCAAAGAACAGCCTTAAAAATGATCTGAGTGGAGGAGGATGGAGAAGATGAGTAGGAGGACATAGATTTATTTAGGGGAGGGCTAAAAACTGATGATGGGAGACAACTCTTAGATGCCTGAAAACCCAGATTCAATAGTTCCATCTTTTTTTTTTCAATTAGCAAATTAGAAGTGAAGTGTAATTAGAAATTAGAAGTGTGGAGAGAAACAGCATTTTCATGGAAATTCCTTCCACAAACATTGGAACTCACTCTACCAAAGCTAGTTGCAACCCACAATCTGCCTATGGTTTAGTAGATAATTCTTCTTGTTTGCCCTTCATTCTCAAAGAGGACCATGGTGAATAGAGCCATGACATGCAAGTGAACTGGATTTTAGTGAGGAAGGACTCTGCAAGATCACCTTCTCCTCCAGAGTTATCTGGGTCCAGTAGCCAGATATAGATCAGGACAACTGAAGATGACTCTAAAAGCAGTGGGAGCAAATGACTTTTTAGAGAATTAACTGAGCCACACAGACTTATCAACACTTGCAAAGCTAAAAAATGTGAGAAGTTTTAAATTCAGATCTTCTTGATCCCTTCTTTTTTCATGTTGAAAGACTGCCTCTTAAGGAGGGGTTCTTAACTTTTTTCCTGTGTGTGTAATAGACCCCTTTAGAACTGTGGCGAAGCTCCTCAGAATAAAAAATTTAAATAATTGAAGGAAATGCTAAATTTAAGTTATAGATTAGTGAAAAATAAAGATATAATCATTTCCTCATCCAACTTCATAGTCACTTTACTCTGCAGCATTTGTATTTTGGCTATGTTAGGAAGTACCAGGACTGAATTAACAGTTGAACAAATAAATGCCTTTTATCTTTTGCATACCCAATACCTTTTAGATGGAAGAGAAAAAGAACCTAAGATCTTTTCATTTCTTTTTCCCTGACTTATTTTAAATGTGATTTCTCTCCCATCCTTCCCATTTTCTGGTAAAAATTACAAAATACCTTATTTGTCCTATCATTCAGATTTTAAACTTTGTTGCTATAAATAGTTTCTAAATAGGTGGAGTGTATTTTTAAAAGAAAAAAAACATCAGTTAATTGCACAATCAGTAATATTATAAGCTTATATTTCTTGGCACAAGCCCTATGGTACACATGTTGGCAAAGATCCATATGACTTTGATTTGCAACATAAATAACATAATCCCTTAGCTCAAATTCTAGGCAATTCATTCAAAAGGTAACTCGAGGTCTGCTGCTTAAAAAAATGTGTCCTTTAAACAAGTTGTGGAAGAGCATTAAGATACCTAACTAATATTTTCTGACTTCTATCATTAGAAAATCTCCAAGAGTTAAATTCTGGACAGAAGTAGGTGACCTAAGGCTCAGGTGACACCTGTGTACACTCAATATATTTCCAATAGGACATTTCACCAATTGAATTTTCTTTCCTCCCTTTCTTCTCTTCTTCCTTCTCCTATCCCTTCTCCCTTCCTTTTTCCTTTCACTTTCTCTTCCTCACCCCACTTTCTTCCCATATTTCCTCTCTCTTTCACTCCTCTTTTTTTTGCTCTTTTTCTATATGTGCCCCTTCTTCCCTCTCTCTTTCTTATCTGCAATTAAGTGGCATGGTGAATAGAGCATTGAACTTAAAATCAGGAAGATTCAAGTTCAAATCTAGTCTCACTCACCTCCTAGTTATATGATCCTGGTCAAGTAACTTAGTTGCCTGCCTCAGTTTCCTCAACTGTGTAATCTGGATAATAATGTATCTTCTAGGGTTGTCATGAGGATGAACTGAAATAATATTTGTAAAGCACTTGGCACTTAGTAGGCACTTAATAAATTCTTGTTCCCTTCCTTCCAGAGACATTGTTTAAGACCAAAAGCCATTTATTTTAATTTTTTATTATAGTTTATTATTTACTAAATATATGCATGGATAATTTTTCAGCATTGACAATTGCAAAACCTTTTGTTCCAATTTTTTCCCTTCTTCCTCCCACCCCCTGCCCCAGATGGCATGTTGACCAATACATCACACAGCCATTTCATGTCAAAAGGAGGTCTATAATCTGGATCTACTAGTTTCTAACCTAGGGAGCCTTTTATTATGCCACAGTGAATCTCATCTGAAATCCTACCATTGACAGAATAAGTGAGAAGGACACTTTTACCTCTTCTTGTTGGGAACTTTTGCTGTACTGACAGAAGGGCAACAAATTGAGGGAATTGATGTTGATGTTCATTTTTAACATGCTAACTTTAACCTACTGCTGCCCAGATCCCACCTCCACAATTAGTCCTAACAGAAGGTTAGCTTCTTAAGAGTACCAATTACATATATAGCCAATATCTTTACCCATAGTTCGAAACCTTTTCTGACTCAGCCTAGGGACCACGAGCAACACTACTGGCTGACAGGCCCAAGCAAGCACAATTCATATACATATATATAAGCCAGTACTAGTTCCTGTTATTGAAAAGTTTCCTGAAAAGAGACAAAATTGTATTATTGTCTTTTTATACTGGGACATGATTTGGGGCTATTTAGACTATTGGCCCCAAAGAGAATATAACTTTTGTCTATTTAAAGGCAACAGTTGCTTCTGTGGAAGAGTTCACAAACCTGGGAATGGCTCTGAGCTGCTTATCAGAAGAAGCAGACTTCTTAGGGAAAACATTTTAGAGAAATATTTTGTTTGAACCAATCTTTATACTGGGTCTGGCAGAAAATGTTTGATGAAATAGGTCAAGAATCATAGAGGATGAAAAAGTGTAGAGGAACTGTGATCTGCATTGGTGGAAGGATAATGAAATCAGGGATCCAAGCAAAATTAAGAGATGTTGATTACAGTGATTAAGTCCAGCCTTTAGTAACTTTATTTAGTCACTTCAGTCATGTCTGACTCTTTGTAACCTCATTTGGAGTTTTTGTGCCAAAGATGTTGGAGTAGTTCGCCATTTTCTTCTTCAGCTTATTTTATAGATGAAGAAAGTGAGTCAAGTAGCATTTTTTAACCTAAGTGCAAACTTGACATTTATGTGTAAGCTCTAATTTTCCCCATCATTCTAGTCTGTGTAGTTCTTTTTGGATTCTGTTTCAGTCTTTCCATACAGCTAATAAGTGTCAATCCAAGGGCCACCAAGATGCTACTAGCCTTCAAACTATTCTTGACATAAATGAAGCTTGACTGTGACTATTAGGAATATTCAAACAATTAGTCATTAAACAAACATATTAATAAACACTTGTTGAATGTAAAGCACTGTGCTCTGTGTAGAGACAGGAGGAAATCAGTGAGAGGGAGGGCACAAAAGAAATGAAATAATCCTTACCTTCATCAAGCTTACTACTAATAATAATGGTTTGCATTTATAGATTACTTTTAAAGTTTGCAAAGCAATTTACATATATTCTTTCATTTGATTCTCATAACAATGCTATCAGGTAGGGTTCTCATAACAACTCTATCAAACAGTTTTTAAAAATAGATTTTTATAGATCATTTTTAATAATTTTTATAGATTAAGTAACTGAGGTCCTGACAAGTTAAATAATTTATTCCAGAACTATTGTGTCCAAGTCAGGATTTGAACTCAGGCCTTCCTAAGGACCATTATAGCCAGTCAGCCTCTATTCCATTTAGCTAAAATGAAAAGATAATGGAGGGAACCAAGAGACATCCACTTCCAAGGATAATTTAATGACTGAACCAAGTGCCTGAAGATCTTAGCACTGGAAGGGACCTCAGAAGTCATATTGTCTGAACCTTTATAATAGTGAGGGTCAGTTGTCATCTAGTTTCTGTTTGGAAGCCTCCAGTTGGAGAGAATTTGCTACTTCCCAAACCAGTTCATCTTGCTTTGAGATAACTTTCATTGTTTTTATTTATAGGTTGAAAATCTATAGCTTTTAGTTCTGCTCTCTGTGACCAAACAGAACAAGTTGAATCTCTCTTTTTTATGGTAACCCTAACAAAATTTTGAAGAAAAGTATCACTCTCCCTCTTCCTCTACTAAAACCTTATTCCCACATATGACTTTCTTTTTCCAATCTGTCCTTGCATTGCATTATCTGCAATCTCTTCACATCTTCTAGTATCTTTCCTAAAATATGAAACTGAGAATTGAACATAGTACTTTAGATGTGAAGAATAAATGAGCAAAATACATAGTGTACTTTGACAACCTTAAAGCACTACAGTAGAATCATCAAGTCTATTTATTTTAAAATAATTATGCAGAATCAGTGTTTAACACAACCATGTTGTGGGATCTCATATAATGATTTATAGAATTATAGTCAACGAATAAAAATAATAATCAACATTTATGCAATAATTTTAAGGTTTGCAAGGAGAAAGAATATCCATCCATCCATCTATGTAATCACATGCATCAATCTGCACATTGTGAATCTCAAGCCAAGCTAGCATAGCATTGGTGTTTTTGGTTGTTGTGGCGATATTCTCATGTTGAGATTTCAGTTCATTAAAGCCACAAGAAATTCTTTTCATAAAACTATTGTCTTGCCATTACCCCATCCCTATCCTGGGCTTATGCAGTTGATTTTTTTTAACCCAAGTGTAAACTTTACATTTATGTGTAAGCTCTAATTTTTCCCATCATTCTAGCCATTGAATTCTGTTTCGGTCTTTCCATATAGTAACTATCTTGTAAAGAAGAGCAAGAAAAGAAAGGCTTTCCTGTACTTCCCTTTAAAACTGCCCAAGAATATTTATCTCTTCCATGAAGCTCTAATGATCTCCTATTTCAGTCTTTTAGAGTAAAAGACAGGGAGAAATAAGAGGAAGGATAGAAATAGAAGTCATTTATATGTAGTCTTCATAATGTTCTTGTGCATTTTTCACTAACAAGTAATTGATTTAATAAAAATAATTTTATAAATGGAATTTTGAAGCAAAAATTTAAATTTAAAATCTCTACATTGACTATAGATTCTAGTTTTATTTCATATTCACTGACAAAAAAATGACTACTCTCAATATACACAAAAGCAAAATATGCCCTATGGCTAGTAAAACTAAAAGACATAATTTGAAAGAAGAAATTTCAGTACTTATTAGCAGGAAGATTAGAAACCACTTAAATCATACTTACAACCTATTATTAAAGTATAAAAATAAAGAGCTTGAAAGTAGCATAAGAATTTAGGAAAAAGCAAAATTTGTCTAACTCCAAATAGAATCATAAAATTGGAACCATCTACATTTTTATTAGAAAAATAATAACATCCATTTGAGCAAAATAAGTATGATAACATATACTTTGTATGTATATTAGTGTCATTAACTACCTTCTGGAGAATTATTTTTGTTGTTGTTCAGTTCTTTTGGTCATATCCAACTCTTCATGACCCAATTGGGATTTTCTTGGCAAAGATACTGTAGAGGTTTGTCATTTCCTACTCAGGCTCATTTTACAGATGAGGAAACTAAGGCAAAACTGAGTAAAGTGACTTGTTCAATCACTAAGCTTTGTGACTATTTTTGTTGTTTACCAACAAAATCCTTTTTGTTGTTTAAGTTAGTGAAGTGAACTGGTATCACTGAATACTAGTTCTAGGAGTAAGGTTTTTGGTGCCCTTCATGGGAATCGTCAGAAGCAACCCTTTACTTGTCCTGCACCTAGGCTATACTATGACTGTTTCTTTATCACTACAGTTCAAACAACCATGTCTGAAAGATGTAGCTATCTCTATTTGACTCATTGAGATAGTTTCTGAGTAGTGAGACCAGCATTTCTAGCTCCCAAGGTAAACAAAACTGTGATTTATTGATGACTGAACTTGTGGAGTATTTCTAGTTGGAACATGTTTGTGTATATACAACTACAAGAGAAGAAGGAGGTAGCTGATTAGATATCTTTTCTAGGTCCCTAATGGTTCTCGGGCTATATTTTGGGAGAACACTGGACTATACATAATTCCACTTAATTGATATAGGATTTTAAGTCAAGTCAATGAGATTTAATAAGTAGCTACTGAATGTTTAGCACAATAGCCCTTGAAGTAAAAGAAATACAAGAAATGGCCCTTATCTTTAAGAGCTTTATAAATAATTTTATTAATTATAGAATAGAACACCAGAAGCTTTTATCTTCCTCTAAGGTTCAACTTCTCCATCAGGAAGGGTGAGGTGGTCTCTCTTCTATGAAGCTTTTCCTGTTCCACTATCAACACTCCTTCATTGGCTATTAGTGCTCTTTTCCCCTTAGTTTTCCTTATACCATCCTTATCTGTGCTTATGCCATTTCCTTTATCCCAGGTGGATAAAAGTTCATTGCAATTAGGGGCTGCTGTTGCATTTTTATTTTGGGAGCCCCAGCACCTAGCACAGTGCCTCAAATATGCTGAATAAACATTATTTGACTTGACTTGATAGATTTAGAAATGTAAGGGACCTTAGACATCATTTATTATACTTCTTCACTTTACAGATGAGGAAACTCAGGGGCACTGATTTGCCTAAAGACACTCAGGTAATGAGTCATGGGGCTGGTATTCCACCCTAAGTCTTCAGACTTTAAAGTCTGTGTTCTTTTCAATTATGTTGGGAGCCTCTCTTACTGAAGTAAGTAACACTCAGTTTGTTGGCTCCTAGCAATAATGATGTCTTTTATTATACTTGTAAATGGCCCTAGAGGCTATTACTCAAAAGGGTGCAGCCAATAAATATGAGGAATAATAACCATATCCTTGCTTCATATAGAAGACCATGAATAATTATTGCAAGGGGTCAAAAGTATGTTTGCTCAAGATTTTCCTGGTATTTCTTAAATTAGTGAATAGAGAATTAGAAAAGATTAAACAAAAACCCACAGAAAAGGCTGTGGGAGACAATATCTCTGTATTGGACTACTTTATGACTAGAGACACTAAAGGTTGGCACATGTTTTTGGTGATGCTTATGTGCATATGTGTCTGTGTGTGTAGTTATATATGTAGAGAGGTAAGAGGAAGAGATTTTATCTAGCTACTTATGTATGATTCCACATCTTCACCTCTGACATTTGCTAATTATGTGACCATGAACAATTCATTTAATTACTCAAAGTTTTTTCAACTGTCCAATGATTGTACTATTTACTTTACAGGGTTGTTGTGAGGATTAAATGAAATATTTGGAAAGCACTGCAA
This sequence comes from Sarcophilus harrisii, assembly GCF_902635505.1. Taxonomy (NCBI): domain Eukaryota; kingdom Metazoa; phylum Chordata; class Mammalia; order Dasyuromorphia; family Dasyuridae; genus Sarcophilus; species Sarcophilus harrisii. Next base: position 563,164,748 of record NC_045426.1, on the reverse strand, counting down.
ACTTTAAAGATATCATATAAATATCAGCTCTTATTTTTATTTTTTGAATATCATTCTGCAGCTCATTTTGGAAGGTCTTGGAACATTATGTACTAGGCATAGGTTTTGCATAATTGTCTTAGAATAATGAGAATCTATATTTCTTTACATATTTTATTTATTTAATCTTCACAATAACCTTATGAGGTAGGTACTACAAACATTATTATCCCCATTTTACAGAGAGCAATCTGATGCTCATAGATGTAATGTTACTTGTGCATACAATCAATAAGTTCAATAAATAGGATTTGATCCCAGGTTTCTGATTTTGAGTTAAGCATTTTTCTTACTATACTATTTTTCCTCTTGTCCAATGAATGTGTTTTTTAATTGTCTTGATTAATTTCTCTTCTCTAGTACCATGTTCTCTCAGCTCAGCTTTATCTCAGTCCAAGAAAGATTATAGTTTAATGGTTAATTGTGAGTTTTGCTTACTTTCCATCATAGGACTATGACAATTGTAGATGATGAAGTTATGGGTGGTGATACTGTTCATTAAGCTACCTTTGGTAAGCAGTACATCTTGTGAATAGAATGAGTAGCTGCCTACTTGGTGTGAGTTAAGAAAAATTAGAAGGATTCTCCTGCCCCCACAAAATACCTCTTGTTCCTTGCTCATCTTTCAAATTCTAAAATTAGATTTTCATTCTTTTGGCTTGTCAAACAAGGGACTTTGTCTTCAATTGAAATGCAAATATCTCCAAGCAAAAACCACAAAAAACAATATACATTGTTTACACTTCCCTGTGAATGAGTTTATCAGGATCTTTCTGGAGATCGATTTTTCCTTTTAAAAGTTTATTATTTATTTTTAACATTCTTTTTAAATTTTGAGTTTCAGCTTCTTTCCCACTTTCCTATCATGACTTCCATGCAATATGAAGTGAAACTATATCAATTATACATTTGAAATCGTGCAAAATATATTTCCATGTTACATATTGCAAAAAAGAGAAAGAAAGTTAGAAAATTATATTTTAGTAACTCAGAGTTCATCAGTTCTCTATCTGTAGGTATTTTTTCATCATGAGTCCTTTGGAATTGTCTTGGATCATTGTATTGATCAGAATAGCCAAGTTTTTCATAGTTACTGTGCATAATGATCTCCTGGTTCTTCTCACTTTACTTTTCATCAGTTCATAAAGATCTTGCCATCTATTTCTGAAGCCACTCCTCATCATTTCTTCTAGCACAATAGTATTCCATCACAATCGTATGCTACAACTTGTCCAACCATTCTCCAATTGATGAGCATCCCTTCAATTTCTTTGCCACTATTAAAAGAGTGGATATAAATATTTTTGTATTGATAGGTCCTTTTCATTTTCCTTTGATCTCTCTGAAGTACAGACCTTCTAGTGGTGTTGCTGGATCAAAGGGTATGCAATTTTATGACTCTTTAGGCATAGTTCCAAATTGATCTCCAGAATGTTTGGACCAATTCACTACTACACCAACAATTTATTAGTGTATCTCTTTTCCTTTATCCCCTCCAGCATTTGTCAATTCTGATAGCTGTTAAGTGGTACCTCAAAGTTGTTTAAATTTGCCTTTTTCTGATCAATAGTGATTTAGAGAATTTTTTCATATGACTATAGAGAGTTTCAATTTCTTCTTCTGAAAACTACCTATTTATATGCTTTGATTACTTATCAGTTGGGGAATAGCTTTTATTTTTAGAAACTTGAATCAGTTAACTATGAGAAATGAGATCTTTATCAGAGAAATTTATTGTAAAATTTTTATATTACTTCATTATCTTTGGAACTTTTTTTAATCAAAATGTAGTTTCTTTTATTATTTCTTTTAATTAGATCTGCTTTTGCTTTTGTTATTCATGCCATTTTTTAAAGCTCAGCTGAAGCATATTAGGTTGTGCTTCAGTCCTTTATGTTAACTGATGTCTTTCTTTTTCAAAGGTGTCTTCGGTAACAACATTTTGTTGGATTCTGGTTTCTAATCCATTTTGCTATCTGTTTCTGCTTTATGGGTGAGATCATCTCATTCGCATTGTGATTATAATATGTGTTATTTCCCTCTTGAGATTGTCTTTTTAAAAATAGTAGAAGAGTAAAGAGAATAAAAATTTAGGTGGTAGTGATAGTGGGTGCTGGTAGTGGTGGTGGTGGTGTGTGTGTGTGTGTGTGTGCGCGCATATTAAAAGAATTCCACAAAGGAGATGAAATAATGAAGAAAAGAGAAAATGGAGACAGAGATAAGCTATGCTTATTGTACAATTTTACTTATATCTGACACTTTCTGGTAAAACATAAGCTTCCAAAGAGAAATCAGAAAGCTTCAGGGAAACATTGTCAGCAATACTTTTGCTGGGTCTGAATTAAAGCTTTCATGAACCTAACAGTTTTTTGAATGAAAATGTTCTTAATAGTTTACCCTGTTTCTTTTTTCAAATAATCTTCAGTCTAATCATGTCTCCTTTAAGACATTTCATTATTTGGTTCTTTTATTTGTTTATAAATTGGTCCTCTTTTGTGCATCCCAAATTTTTCTTCCCTAAAATAATACCTTTCTCTTCTCCTTCCCTCTCCTATTATATATTCTTCTACCCTTTCTTCTCCAATTCAATCCAACAATCATTTATAAGGCACTCACTAAGTGTAAGGCACTATACTGAGTTCTAGGCATAAAAGAAAAATGAAAACCAAACCCTGACTACAGTGAGCTTGAGAGTACTATCATGTATTATCCAAATATCCAGATATTTCTCTCACTGATTGCCATTTGTGAACTAAGAAATGAATTTTGGTGGTTTCATTTGTGTGTGTGTGTGTGTGTGTGTGTGTACATATATATAGGCATATATGTACTACTGTTGATTATACACTATTTAGTGTTTTATAATAAGTTGGTTAAGGGCATAATATGGTTGAGGGCTACTGATCAAATGTATTGACAACATAAAGCTGGGAGGGATAGCTAAATGCAATGAATAAGAAAGATAGGATGTTAAAAAAAAAGGACATAGGTCTTAAGATGAAATTTAGTAGAGATAAATATACAAATCTTACTGGATTAGAGGAAACATAATTAGAATTAAATTATCTGAAAAAGAATTGGGGATTTTGATGGACCACAACTTCAATAGGAGCCAGCAGGGTTATATGGTATCTAAAGAAGATAATGGGATTTGAGGCTACTTTGAAATAGCTTCCAGTAAGAAGGGAATGAGAATTTTGCTGTACTCCACATTGCTCAGTGTACATTTGAAGTGTTGTGCTCAGTCCTGGGTACCATATTTGAGGAAGATACTTCAAAGGAGTAATATGAAAGGCTTCAAGCTTATACCATATGAAAATCAGTTAAAGGAATTTGGGATGTTAAGTCCAGAGACAAGAATTCCTGGAGTGAACAGTATAGCAATTTTAATGTATTAGAAACATTGTTGTTTATCTAGTGGGATTAGCATTGTTCTGTATGATTCTTGAAGACAGAAAATTTAGGAGCAGTGGCTGAAAGTTGCCAAGAGATAAATTTAGGCTTGATGCCAAAAAAAAGCCTTGTAACCATTAGCACTGTCTCAATTTATACTGGGTACTTCTCAGGAAGGAATGGGGACCCCCTCAGTGGAGAGTGTTAAGGAAAATGAGATCGCTATTTCTCTGATGGAGTATAGAAGAGAATCTTTCAGGGTTTAGATTGGAATAAATGACCTTTAATCTTCCTTTCATCTCTAAAAGGATGTAGTGCTATCGACTTCTAGCCACTGAGTGTTGTTTAAAATTAATTTCGATATTGCTAATTACCTAAGGCACTATATTAAGATAGATTAATTGTATTTTATTTTACAAATACATGCAGAGATAGTTTATAAATATTCATTTTTGTAAAACTTTGTGTTCTCTCTTTCTCTCTTACTCTTTCCCAAGACATCAAACTATCTGATATAAGTTGAATATGTGCATTGATGAGCTATTTATTAAAATATCTGTTTTACTGCATATGCAAGACTGTGGCAGCCCTCTTTGTAGTGGCCAGAAACTGGAAACTGAGTGGATGTCCATCAATTGGAGAATGGCTGAATAAATTGTAGTATATGAATATTATGGAATATTATTGTTCTGTAAGAAATGACCAGCAGCATGATTTCAGAAAGGCCTGGTGAGACTTACATGAACTGAAGCTGAGTGAAATGAGCAGGACCAGAAGATCATTATATACTTCAACAACAATACTATATGATGATCAATTCTGATGGATGTGGTCATCTTCAACAATGAGAGAACCAAATCAATTCCACTAGAGCAGTAATGAACCAGCAACACCCAGCGAAAGAACTCTGGGAAATGACTATGAACCACTACATAGAATTCCCAATCCCTCTATTTTTGTCCGCCTGCATTTTTGATTTCCTTCACAGGCTAATTGTACACTATTTCAAAGTCCAACTCTTTTTGTACAGCAAAATAACTGTTTGGACATGTATACATATATTGTATTTACCTTATACTTTAACATATTTAACATGTATTGGTCAACTGCCATTTGGGAGAAGGGGTGGGGGGAAGGAGGGAAAAAGTTGGAACAAAAGGATTTACAACTGTCAATGCTGAAAAATTACCTGTGCATATATCTTGCAAATAAAAAGCTATCATAAAAAAATAAAAAAAGAAATGTTTCCCAAAGCCTAATAATAATAATAATAATAATAATATATCTCTTTTAATCTTCAGAATTACAAGTATCTTTCTATGATCATTATCTTGATCATCATGATTATTCATCATCTTGGAAATATTTAATTAGGTATGTGTGTACTGGGGTGTGTGTTCAGAGTTGTGTGATTTTGGGGAAGTCTTTGATCCTTACAATACCCCTTACAAAATCATCATTTTTACTATATGATCTCTAAGTATTTCCTAGCTTTACATTATATGAATCTGCATTCCTAAAATTATGCTTGATCAAGAATTGAGCAAGGAGTAAAAAATTGTTTATATGTCTTTTTGGACATAATGTAGGATTTTTATGTAATCATAAAAATATAGAGAAGAAATAAATAAATAAAAAAGAATTTGTTAAGTACTTACTATATGACAAGCATTATGTTTGGTGCTGGGGATTATATATATATATATATATATATATATATATATATATATATATATATATATATGATAGTTTTCAAGAAGCTTATACTCCAGTAGGGAGAGACAAGTAGTGTCTAGCAAAGTAGTCCAGGGAAGTAATATCCAGGGAAGGTGATACCGGGGTGGTGAAAGGTATCTAAGTGAACATTAATGCTAGCCTTAAATTTTGTAGATGTGGAATCTGAGAAACAAATAGCTCTTTATTAGCAGAACCTGATAGCTGGGGAGGAAGAGAGGAATATAGAGAAGGATCTAGAACTCCTGATTCTCATTCCACTGAATTCTCTTTCTTGAATGGAACCCTTGAATGATTTGAGTAGTTATAGATATTTTGTCAATTGGAAAAAAAATACAGCAGGGCACAATTCTTTCTACTTTTTGCCTTAATAGCTGGAAATTGGTTATCAGGAACAACAAATACATGTCAGAGATGTACATTTATATTTATTTTGGGCTCCAAACAGATGTGATGTGGCTATGAAGTTATAATAAGTTGTCTAATTTAAACTTTTCCTGAAAAGAAAGGTGTGGAGGATCCAAAAATGGTAAAGAAAATATAGGATTGTGTTAATATTTACATTTGGCTGTGATTCACCAAAAATGAAGGCTGATCCATTTCTCTCTTCAAAAAAACACATAAGTTAGCAGTTGATTAGTCTTTGACAAGAACAACACTCACTTTTAATAACCTATCCATCTTAATGATGCAGGACAGAAATAGCTCCAAAATGAGTCCATGATAGCCAAATTTTCATGACATCAGGATCTTTGCCAATTTGAGAGATTACTTTAAATCCAGGGAGAATTAGTGTTCTGATGATTTAGATTATAGTCTTCTGTTCATACAGATAGAAATAAATGTGGCGGTGCTTATTGTCAGTATTAGAAATTAGTAAACTAGGCTAAAGGTTAATCAATATTTTGCTGAAAATCCATGGTTTCCTTGGATTACTCAATAACACCAGACTGTTTGAAAGCAAGAAATAATCACACCGCAGGGTAGGAAGGAAAGAATTCACAATTTAAATTCTAGGATTATAGTATAGATAAGCTACTGTGATCTAAGGTAGGGTATTGAGGAAAGTATGAGCATTGGGATAATGCCAAACCTGAATAGCAAAGCATTGGAATGCTCTCATTCACACTTACAAAGGAATAACTTATTAAAGTCCATTAATGCCCAAGAAGGATGGTAGTTATGTGGATGTGCTTTAAATTTTTTTTTTCTTTAAAATAGGAAAATTTATCAGTCACTAAAATTCACTATCACTATATCAATCACTCTTCAGGTGAGGCAGTGCTTGATTTAGGGTTTCATCCCAGGCCAGTCTATAATGACATGGCACTGGAGGAACATGAGTTAATAGGTTCAGAGGCAGAAGGGACATTAGGTTAGTAGACCAACATCATTTTACAAATGAGGAAACTGAGACCCAGAGAGCTTAAATGGCTTGTTGAAAGTTACAGTAGGAGTAGCAGAAATGGGATTTGAATCCAGGGTCTGATTCCAATTCTAATACTTTCCTCATTGCACCCAGCTCCCTCCAGAGGAAAATTACTCATTCTAAAATCTCCATCCCTTTCCCCACTACTGCTTTTCACTAAAGTAACAGTCAAACATAGGTATTTGGGATATATACTACTTCCTAGCAAGAATACTTATCACAAGTTATAGATTTAAAAGGAGCCTTAAAGACCATCTACTTCATTTTGTACAGATGGAGAAGCCAAGGCAAGGATCATATAACTAGTAGGTGTCGGAAGAAAGATTTAAACAGATTTCTTCTTGATTCTAAGTCCTGAATTCTACAATCTTATTACCTGGGACACATACATTTTAAACTTTCCATAAACACAAAATGCCCAAAGTAGCAAATTTCATAAGATTTTGTGTCACTTATATATACCTTAATCAAATAAATGAGAAGCAATCATGAATTATTCCCAGCTTTAGGGAACCCTGTTTGCCTAGCATTGAGGACTACATCCTGAAATTTAGGGTATAGGAAATTGACAGATGAGGAACTTCTCTTTGTCAATTGGGCACTTTTTGAAATTTATAATATGTTCTAGAGGAAGAATTTGAACCTCACTTTTCTAGCTATCTATGTGCTACATTATGCTATGTCTCTAATAATGAAGAACACAGTTATGAAGGAGTCAAAGTTGGCTGTCATGAATATGAACATAAATTTAACAACTTTGTTAAAGTTATATACAAAGCACTACATTGATCACTGGATTATTATTATTATTGATGTTCATCCTTCCTTTTTGAAGAGGATCAATGACATCACAGGGTGAGGTCTTGATTTGATTGAGAATTGGATTTATGTGAGGGAGAGCTACACAAGGTCATATATGTCACTCTCTCTTCCAGATTTATGGAAGACCAATGGCAAGACAAAAATCAAGGTGATAGTCAATGACTCAATCATCCACAATAAGTTTCTCAGGATGCAGTGGATGACCTTGGTGTATCTTCAATGTCTAACCAAGCTCTATTGGAACAACTTGTCCTCATCTGCCCATTCTGTTGGGGGAAATTGGCACATTTTTGGAGTAAATATCCCCTTAAATCACTGATAGATTTGAGCCCTGTCAGTTGCCCTCAGCCTGGTTTAGCCCGTCTGCCCAGATGGTTTTGCTGGGGTGTGGCCCCTTCCCATGCTGGATTAGATACAAAATAAGGTAAGACAAGGTTCAAGTTATTATAATGCTTATAGTGAAGAAGGGAGTATTATATATAAACAATTATAGTGCAAAAATAATTCAGGTAAAAATTAGAAAAATGAAATCAAAGTGAAGTTCTTTCTAAAACACTCATAGGATCTCTTCTAGTTTCACTTTTCTCAGTAATGATAGAAACTTTTCTTTTCTCTGTTAGGAACAGTCCGAGTGTGAGAATGTTAGCAAAGTATAGTGGAGTATTTCTCTGAATAATACAAGCCGACATCTATCCTGTTTCTCCTTCCTTTAGCTAAATGAATATTCCAGCTCTAAGGTCTAATAATCCTGATGATTATTTTCCACAAACCACTCAATTAATCAATCAACAAGATTTGTTAAAATCTTACAGTATGCCCGACAATATGTTAGAGGCAAGGGTTTGGTTATATATGATTGGAAACACCCTGGATTGAAATTATTTCATTTCCAGGTTGCTATGAGACCAGATAGAACTCTCTTCCTCAGCACCTTGAATTCCTGAATTCCTCTCCAATTTAGAGGCAGCTAAACGGTGCAGTGGATAGAACAGTGGCCCTGAGTTCAAATCCAGTCCTAGACACTTGACACTTACTAGCTTTGTGATCCTGGCAAGTCATTTTAACCTCAAGTGCCTCCTGGCCAAAAATTTAAACTCGAACACAATTTTCTCCAGGAAGACTATCCTGATTATATTAGTTATAATTATCTTTCTTTTCTTGAAGTATCATAGTCCTTTTTAAATCTCTCTTTTACATTTGTCACATTGTTTATGATAACTAGCTACATATGGTACAGTGAGAAAATAACTGGTTGTTGGCTCAAGAATCTGAATTCTTGGCCACTGACTGCCTTTGTAATTTTAGACAAGTCACTTAATTTTTCTAGTTCTTATTTTCCTTATCTGTGAAATAAAAGGATTAGATGATCTCTAATCAACTCTTTAACACCATTTTTGAAGTAGAAGGAGAATTTGGTTACTTGGAATACAATTAAGTGAAGCCATAGTCAGGGGCCCAGAGGCAGGGTGGGGGTGGGGGAAATCCCTCTACTTTCCCCTTATGAATTGTCCACAGCTAGAATTTAAGCTCAGTAAAAGTAGGGAGCAAATCTCAATCATCTATTAGCATAGTGCCCTTAATAGAAGAGGAACTCTACAGTAGTTGGCCAAATTGAAATGAATTGCACCTGTCTTTGTAAATCATTGCAATCAGTCAAGGAGACATCTTAGAAGTCTGGCAAAGGCAAGAGTTCTAAAACTGGACTTTCCTCCTCTCCTGTCCCCAAATCCTGTGTCTTCTATTTCTACCCACCTATGAAGAATCAGGTTGGAGTGCAATGGAGAGAAGGGAATTGTGGGGAGCTACAATGAAGCACATGCATAGTGCCTCTAAGAATTGATTAAATGTTTCCACCTACAAAGCTATCAGACAATTGGCTCTTCCCGGCTCTTAGAGAGGAAAAATTCAGGGAAGACAATAGGGAAAGTAGAGGTTGAGGAGGAACAGCATCCATCTAGTCAGCCCAGCCCCGTTTCCTGAAAAGATAAAGAAGCCTTCTAAACAGCCGGGTGCAAGTTGACTAGTACTACTATAAAGAAAGGCAGGAGAAACTTTTTGGAGAGCTGACTGACACACCTGCCAGATCCTAGGACAATCCAGACTTCTCTGCTTCTTATTTGCCTTCTGCTTTCTTTGCCCTCGCCCGCTTGCTCGTTCAGCTGGTGGGCCTATCTTGACGTTGGGGTTGGGGTATGACTCCAACCAAGCCTCCCAAACCAAACAGACCACCCCACCATCCCCCATACTTCCCGCCGTGGTCAAGTGTCTGCTCTGTGGTTGCCTGCTGCTGCCGGGTGTTTGGACAGGTGCGCTCAGCGTCCCTTCTCCAACCCCCCATTCATCTCAGTCTCTCAGGTCTGACAGGTCGCCTGATTTACAGCCCAGATCCCCAGGGGAGCCCATTCTCCCAAATTGTACGTCCTGCCGAGTGCCTGCATGCCAACCCGTGGCTGTCAGCGCTGAAGTCCGAGAAGTCTTCCCTCTTCTCTCTCCATCCCCCCTCGTCGCCTCCTGTGTTGGGAGAGGAAGAATCGACCCCGGAATCAGTTGAAGTCAGAGATAGAAACTGCATCCTACCGAACATTTTGTATGTTATAGCTTCTGGACTCTCAAGCAGACAAACTCTTTCTTTAATTCCTTCTGATGAAGGGATTTCTTGTCCAAGGCATAAGAGAATTGCTTTAAAGGACTCCCTTTACTCCCATCAATGCCTAGAAATCAAAAAGGCTTCTTATGAGAAATTCCCACTTTTAAGACAATAATCAAAAGAAGAATTTGCTATAAAATTTTAATAAATACAAGTCAATTGAAAAATCTTTGACTATTAATGTCATTTGTAAAGTTCTTTTTAATCATAACAGAATTTTGGTGACATCGTTCTGATTTCTGGTGATAGAGAACTAACTCTATTGAAAGACTGAAAAATAGAATTTAAGGGAAGGTGGGAAAGCTCGACAGCGGATTGGGACAAAAGTGGAAAATTCATTGTAGACTTTTCCTTGTGTTTCTCTCATCATCCCCCCCCCCCCCAACAAGCTCCAGAGTTAGTTATTTTAATTTATTAAAATTATGACATATAATTAAAAAAATTTAAGGTACTAGAAGTGGTTTATTTGATAGGAACAAAGTTCATAGTATCTGGACCAGATGATATTTGAGATTTCATTCATCTCTCAATTTACGTTTTGTGAAATTTCTGTCTAGAAAACCTCACAGTGCTAACTAGCTAGGTGATCCTGACTGGGGCTTGAAGCAGTAGGAAAATCAGTGAGTGCTTAAGAAAACCCTCAATAATAATAATAAAACAATTCTGCTTTTTAAAAGTCTACTTTCTGCTTGGTATTTTATATTCTTTGTTCATTTATATGTGTGTGTGGTATATACATTGTGCTTCTTGTGTTACAAAAATTTAATTCTTGAATTTAACACAAAACTACATCTATATCAAACCAAAAAAATTAAGGTAAAGCTCAGGCAGCATTAGTTGGCTAATTCCACAAAGAGGTAGAAAGCTAATTTGAACAAATTTACTTTTCTTTCACATTATGTTTACAAATGAAAAAGACTGAAATCACTTATGCAAATAATTCCAACCAAAATAACACACCTTAATTGTTTTTATTTTAGGTGAAAGATAAGAGATTCCCCTTCCCATCTCCATTATCCTGAGATCAATTCTTCAATGCGGTCTGAGCATCAACATTCTTCTGTAAGTGAGCAGGACAGATAGAAAGTGGATTTACATTTAGTGATCTAGTAATTTCATTAATTCAGTTTTGCTAATATTCTCTCAACTCAGCTTATTTTTTCTCCTTAAATAATCTTTGATTATGTTATAATTTGATATTGCTCTTTTAAATTTCAAGCTCTATTTAAACAAACCAGTTATATTAGTCTGGTGATTTCAATGAACTATACTTAGTAAATAAACCAGTTAAAACTAGCAGCTACAACTGGGGATAAAAGTGTTTCTTCATTTGTGTCAAAAGGCAGTAACCTAGAACATTATAACCGCCTTTCCTTCTTCACTAAGAGAAAAAAAGTATTAAATATTCTAGTTCTGCTTTAGCAACTTGGCATATATATTAGGTATGTATGAACAGGTGGGACAATGTCTGAGTCTCTTTGCAATGGTGACAGTTACAGTCAATATAGATCCCTTATTTATTAATCCTTTTATTTGTTAACACTTTTTTAATACTGGAACAATATTATCTTCAGATTTACTGAGAAACAGGTGCATAGGTACTTGACCGGTTCTCCTACATTAATCCTTTAAAACTAAAATTCATTTAATCTCTAAGGTTATTATTACTATTTGTCTATCCTGTTCTTTGTCTTTGGATGTGATTTTGTTGGTTAACCTACCTCTTCCTAACTGATTTCAAATAAATGTTGAGGTTTAATTCTGCATCTCCCCCAGCTCTTGAGTATTTTCATCTCTAAATTTCTCTATAGTTCTGAATTTCCATGATCAAACCTGTCTTTCACAAGGAGGAGGTGGAAGAAGAAGACTCTGAGCCTGTGTTAAAATTGGCATTTTAAATCTTCACAGAATGGAAAACCAAGAAAGAGAAAGTTTTCACACATCTTGCTAAAATACTACATTCCTGAAAAAGCAAACATTTTAATTTTGACAAAATTACTCTGCATTGGAGAAACACTTAAAATCCTGGAGGAGTCTTCAGTGTGTTGGGACCTAGACACACTACAATTCTTTTAGGTTTTGGAGGGGAGGGATGGGGAGTGAAGGATTATTCTAAGAGGTATAATAGTAACTTCCCCATTAGATATGAGTTGGCTTAAAGGCTCATGATCCCAGGCAAAACATTCCTTGTTTTGGGACACACAACTTGGAATGTATTTCTGAGTATGTGTGTGTGTGTGTGTGTGTGTGTGTGTGGAGGAAACAGAGAGTTAAAGAATATAAAGCCTTTTAAAACTCTGAATAACCTGAAAGCTTCTCATTTGAAGAAGGCAGGACTACACTAGAAATGTATCCCCTAAAACTCTGGGTTTTCCTTATTCCAGAACAGGGTAGGATCTCATCACTTGACCTAAACAATCTCTGGTACTTTAGATATACACACCATACGTAGTCTGTTGTTTTGTGAATTTTATTAAAAAATAAGCATATGCCTGACTTTTATAAAATTTACACAGTGTATGTACACAGATACAAATAAAATAACATTAAAAATAAAAACCACACCTGCTTTTCAGGGGCAGTGGCCCTGGCACTCAACATAATTTATAATGCTAATTTTGTAAAGAACTATTTAGTCCCAAAAGGGCTACAGTTAGATATCACTGAACTACAGATAAAGCTGTAGCCCATTACCTGCAATATTTTCAATTAAAAAGTTTTTTTTAATATAAATAATTTAACTAGAAAATCCATCAACAAATTCAGTTACAGTTATGCAGTTTTCGTTCTTTTGGCACAGTGATGCATTGGTTTATAGCAGAGAACTGACCTAAAAACTCTGACATTCTCACACACAAACACACCAGCAAATGCAACCATACATACACAGAGTGGGGCCCTATGTTCCCCAAACAGTAGTCTCATCATATATTTTATGGAATTGTTCCCTGATCAAGTTGCAAATTTCTTTTGCCTAGGAAAAATCACGGGAGAATTAATTATAAAGGGGTTAGAATTGAAGGGGTTCTGGGTAAAGAAGAGAGGAAAAGTCAAGTAGTTTAAAGCAATGATTAAGATTCGCTTTGGACCATTAAATGACAAAATAAAACAGTCTTTTGGACTAATTAAGTAAAAAACATCTGTTGAAAATGCATTTGGCTTTAAGGCACGTGAAATTCAGGGTTTTTGTTTGTTTTGTTTTTGTTTTTGTTAAATTTCTGGGTAGAGAGCAAAACCCAGAGCTCAGATTTTCTCTTTTCTCCCCCTCCCATTCCTCAACTCAGAAACCACCACCTTCTCTCACTCCACAATTTCCCATTTAGGCGAGAAGAGTCTCCATGGGGTAAGGTTGGTAAGTGTTGGGGCCGCATCCCGAGGCTGCTTGTAAGGCTCCGGATAATCGGAGGGGGCAGTACAACTGTGAACTGCCCGCAATCAGCGGGCTTCGGAACGCCTTGGCCTGGGCTTCAGGGGAGAAGGAAGGTGAGAGGAAAAGCTGTGGCGCTTGGATGTGCTCTGTACGAGGCTCGGAAGCCGGAGCCAGAGGCGTCTCCCTCCTTCTAGTCTCCAGGAGAACGGGTTCGCCCATTCCGTATGCGTATAGCTGCAACAGAGTCCCGCCTGTAGCGGCAGCCCGAGCACCTCCCCTGGGGAACAGCGGGGACTGCTGCTGGGGGTGCGGGGCTGCAGAGAAGGCAGTTAAGGTCTGGTATCCAGCAGAGCCCGGTAAGGAAGAAGTGCCGGCGGCGGCTGCGGCGGACCACAGTAGCCTCGAGGGTTGGGAGTAAGAGCGAGTCTCTGTGCCCTGGTCTCCACCGCGGCGGAAGGGTTTGCTGAGAATGCTGTCTATGGCAAAGGAGCTGGAAAATTTGCGCGCGGGGCTCGTGTTTTCTTCCTTGCAGGCTGAGGAATAGGAGGACGGAGACAGGGACGAGGAGGAGGTGGAAGAAGAAGACGCTGAGCCTGTACCGCCGCTGCCGGGGACACGGCCCACCGAGGTCAGGGGAGGAGGAGGAGGTGGTGGAGGAGGAGGAGGAGGCGGCGGCGGCAGCAGCAGGCGGGCGGCGCCGGCCGGGTGAGCAGCTACCACAGCTGCCGCAGCGGCTGCGGCCGCTGCATTGGGGGCGTTTTCCTCGGGCTGTAAGGACGGGGGCGCCGCTGCCTTGTGACTGAGCCTCTTGCGGCGGCGGCGGAAGACCCCGTCAGCGAAGGTGTACTCGCTGTTAGGGTTGAGCATCCAGTAGTTGTCCTTGCCCCAGGGGCGGGAGGGGTCGCGCAGCACCTTAACGAAGCAATCGTTTAGCGAGAGGTTGTGCCGCACTGAGTTGCGCCAGCCAGTGTAGCTGCCTCGGAAAAAAGGAAACTTGCCCATGAGATACTCGTTGATTTCGGCTAGGGTCAGGCGGCCCCCGGCCGAATCGCGAATAGCCATGGCAATGAGCGCGATGTAAGAGTAAGGGGGCTTCGGTCGTCGGGTGTAGGGCTTGCTTCGCCCGCCCCCTCCCTCGCAATTGCTTCCACTGGGGTTGCCGCCGCCACTGCTGGGGATGGAGTCTCCTTCTGGCTCAGTGGAAGCGCCTTCAGAAGCCGGGACTGCCAACGAGGGGTCTTCCCTGGAGCAGCCGCCCCCGTTCCCTTCTCCTCCGCTGTTGCTGCTGCTGTGACTGCAGTCCGTCGCCAGCTCCCCTGCAAGACTGCTGCAAGACGGGCTGTTAGCTGTGCAGTCCTCATCAGAGCCCAGATCATCCTCGCCCGTAGCCAAGAGGGGCGATGACTGGACACGGCTGCCGCTTGCGCCTTCCAGGTCGCTAGTCGTCTTGTCCTCGTAGGAGGTGCGAGGGATGAAGATCTCTAACTTCATCCCACTACCACCTCTCTCTCTCTCTCTCTCTCTCTCTCTCTCTCTCTCTCTCTCTCTCTCTCTCTCTCTCTCTCTCTCTCCCTCCTCTCTTTCCTCTTATTCCCTTTCTGTCTCTTTAGAGTCCCCTTTTCCTATGTCCTCTCCCTGCCCACCTGTATTGTCTTTCCCTTCGGACAGCTCCCCCGGACACCGGAGACAGAAATCAGAGGAAGTAATTTGCAGGTGGCCGAGATATCGGAATCTGTCTTGCCTGTCTGCGGCTTCTTCCCTTTCCTTCTTAGGAGAAAAGTGCTGCGTTTTAGTGGACAAAGCGATTCTTCTTCCGATGAATTTTGGAGGGACTGGTGATTGTATTAAGGTGTGTGGACGTAAAGGTGCTGTCTCCAGTCAGAGGAATGAGTGAGTACTCCTTGAAGGGGGAGGGAAGAGCACGCAGGCCCTAGTACCCAGACTTCTGGTTCGGGTTGAGTTTGTCAGACTGAGAGTGTTTTCAAATTTCGTCATCCGTCAGGAAAAAAAAGTTAGTGCCTTTGTCCCCTAATGCAAAAAGGATTTGTATTACTGTCCATGATGGCAGCGGATAAAAGTAAATACATAAAAGATATATAAATTCCAAAGATTGAGCTCTATGACCCCACTCTCTCTCTCGATCTCTTCTCAGGCTTTTTCCTTCGTGGTAGAAGTTCAGATGCTCCCGTGGGCCTCTAGTTTTGCTCTACTGGATTCAGTCCCCGAGGCCGCAGCAGTAGCAGCCTAGTTTTTATTATTATTAGCATTATTGTCGTTATCTTCCCTTTCCTTCGCTCGGTCTCTCCTCCACCTTCAGACCGGCCCAATATAACCCTCTGCAGCCTCAGCGGAGGCGGAGCTTCATCCCTGATCTGAAAGGCGGGTGGGTGGGGAGACAAGGTAGCAAAGGTGGGCAGCGGTTAATGGGCGAGATCAGAGCCGTAATTATCCCAGTGACATGGAGAGCTTGTTGGAAAGTTGTTTCGAGCAGGTTGTTTGTTTTGTATCTGCCAGGTTCCGCCCTCCTCCTCCCTTGCAATGATGGACGGCTGGCAATAAACTTCGCTCTGTGTGTGTGTGTGTGTGTGTGTGTGTGGTGTTTTGCTTAGCAAACTCCTCCTTTCCAGGTGTAAAGGGCAGAAATGGCATCTGGATGGAAGAGCCGAACAGCTCCCGCCACATTTTGGGATTTACAAAGCTGCCTTTAAATACTTATGTATGTGGAGCACTGTTGGACGAAGAGCTGGTACGCGATAGATTAAACCCTTGGGGAGAAAATCCAGAGAATGCTTTAGACTGTCAGGACCGCTGGTGCCGTGGAATTCCAGGTGCTGTACAAAGTTTGATCAAATGTTCAAAGCTCAAGGCTGTCGGTTGTCCAAACTAAGCATCAGACATGTTTTTGCATGTAAAGTTAAAACATTACGGGGGTGAAGGGAGAGAGGAGGTGTAAAAACTCCGTCAGGGAAATAATATAGTAGAGTATAAGAAAAATAAATAAATAAAAGCGAGAGCTATGCATATCTCAGGCGAATTGGTCTTTGGAAAGGACACTTCTCTTACTTGATGCTTACCTTATAGGTGCCTCTTATAGTAAATACTTTCCTCCAGGTTATTCCTTTTTAAATTAACTCTCTCCTTGAGAATCTCGCTTTGTATTCTAAAACTTCAATATTAAATCCTGATTGAAAACTTGTCTGCCTGAATTTTATTGAACACATTTGATTTCTTCCCAAATGATCTCTTCCTCCGTATTAAAAAAAAAAAAAAAAAAAAAAAAGGAACGGCTTCAGTTTTCTTTGAGTTGGGGAGATGCCTTTGCCACGGGATGTCAAGCCTCCTCATTCATTCTCTTTTGGGGGCGGAAGGTACTCCTTTTGGTTCCTGGGGTTGTCCCTGGATTTGCCTGTATTGAGCATCTTTGGGGAATTGAAAAAAACTAAACCGGACTGTAACTTCACCTAAGTTTTGGAAAGTAAACGTTTAGCGACGAGTAGGGTAAGTCTCAAATCGGTGAATTGAGTACTCAGTCATTTCTTTTTACCTCCTCACTTCCCTTTGCCTTTAATAAGGGTATCTGGATTTGGCAACACTCATAGACAGAAAATGAAGGGCACATTTTCAGAACTATGAGAATATCTTCCCCCTTCCTTTCTTCCCATATTATTTGAGAGTTTCAGCAAAGGACTGAACCTGGAAAAAGCATCGATATGAATTTTAAGGAGAGATTACCGGTTTTTTGCAAAGGCGACAATTTCTAACTGCATAGCATTACTAAGGTTATGGTTCCTCCTTTTTCCTGCCTTTGTTGTAAATAGCAAGGGTGAAGCAAGTGTTGGGGAGCTTACCTTTGATGTTTATTTCATTACCTTTCCACCATTTGTGTCCAAAACGTACACAATCCTTTCTTATCTTTATTCAAAGAGCTTTAAAGTCATTCAAAATGAAGTGGGCAAACACATATGAGAGGATTTTTTTTTTTTTTTTGAGGAAGGGATGACCATTTTCAGAGATTAGAATGAATTATGTATGTGGGAGTGAGCTATTAGGATTTTAGAAAAAAGAGGAAAATTTTCTGCTACCATGTCAGGGGGATGTTTGGTTACTCCAGAGGCAACGATGGTTGGGAAAACAAGGGAAATAGATTATTATTTCAAAAGTAATTTTTAAATAGCTTTTTATTTTTCCAAAGGTATTTTCAACATTCACCTTTACAAAACTTTGCGTTCCAAATTTTTCTCCCTCCGTCCTCACCCCTTCCTTTAGAGAGCAAATTATCTAAAATAAGTTAAATATGTGTGCAATTCTTTTAAACATATTTCCATAACCATTATGATGCAAGAGAAAAATCAGATCAAAAAGTGAAAAGAAAAAAAGGAGGGAAAAAAACAAGCAAAGGACAACAACAAAGTGAAAATACTATACTTTGGTCCACATTCAGTCTCCATAGTCCTTTCTCTGGATGCTGATGGCTTTTCCCATCTTTATGGGAAAACCCTATTGGGATTACCTCTTCAAAAATAATTATTTCTTATATTATTTCCATGGGATATCATAGGTTTATAGCTAAAGTAATCTTAATGATTCAGTCCAATTACTTCTTTTTAAAAAATAAAGAAACTAAGGTCTAGAGAGGGAAATTACTTGTCAAGATAATACAGCTACAAGTATCAATGAATTATTATCACTGTTTTATAGGTAAAACTAGTGATTCCATGAAGATTCAGTTGACAATCCATATTTACCACAGCAGCTTGAAGAACAAAAACTCTTGTCCTTCCCTTTCTTCTGCTCCCAGACTGACCCAGTGAAAACAGAACCAGTAGGAGGTATTCTAGGTGGCAAAAAGCAAATTCTTTTTTCAGGCACTTTATCCATCACTCGGGACCTCAAAATGATAGTGCCTCCATGCTAGCTTTCAGCTCCCTCCAGCATAATCAGATACATTCTTAGCTCTGGATTCACCAGTGAATTCCCAATAGGAGGAGTCCAAGTGGGTCCATCACTGGACAGGGAAAACTCTTTAACCTGGAATGATAGAGGGAACTCAATTTGACATTATTTTTTCTAGAATTAGGTGTGATTTTATAAAGGAAATTCATACAAGATTTGAGTGTGTGTGTATCCCAAACTGGGTGTGTGAGAGAGAACTACTGGGTATCAGGATCTTTGGGAATTTACAACTTTGCTTTCCACCCTTATCTCCTTCTGCCTCAAGGGGCAGACTAGACCTTAAGGTCTGTGTTTGCCCTCTTTGGGTAAGCCGACCAGGTTCGGAATTCCACTGGATCTTCCACTCCCTAGTTACCAAACAAAGGAGCAATTGTTCCTTACCCTATACAGTTTACAAAAGAAGTGTTTGTTTTGGTTGCAAAGGTTAATTCCTTTTCTTCTCCCCTTTCCTTTCCCCTCCACCCCCTTCCCTTTTGCCAAATCAAAGCCAAACATGTTAAAGCACTGAGTAGAGAGGTCTAGTGGACAGTGCCCACCAAAAGCTTCACTGGAATCTTGATCTTAGGATCCTGTGATTGGAAACTGCAACTACGAAACTCAAATCCCAAAGATTGTAGGACTTAGAAGAAAAGGTACAGTCTAGGAAGCTGACAGCCTAAGTGACCAATAGTCAAAGGGAAATCTTTTCCATATTAATTTTCTGGAATCGGTACTCTATATGCCAAGTTTGCTCCTCCCCACCTTAAGGAAACCAGCCCATATTTCCTTGGCATATCAATGGCTTTGTCTGGATGGGAATTACGTTTTTTTAAAATAGCTCCCATTTTGCTTCATGACTTTGCAAAGATTCCTCAAGAAGATTTTGATGTTTTTAGGATGGAGTGATGGAGGCTCTTGAGTAAGGAATCTTCACTTTTCAGGATGAAGTAGGAATTTTGGAGATTTGAATGAGCTAGGTGACCAATACCTCAGGGGTGCCCAAAGAAGAAATGTTTCATGAATTTAAAGCATTCAGACCAGTGTCCTTTTGAGATAGACACATAAATGATAGAACAGACTTAAAGGGTTAAATAATTTGGCAAATAAAAACAATGGTAGTGCTCTCCCCACTGCCAACATAAATATTATTGTTTTAGCTGTTTAGGGATATTTTTTCTCTTCCTCCTCTTTCTAGTTGCTAATTAGTAGTAATTTTATAGACTAATGAATCACACAATTTCAGCTAAACCATAGTGTAACTGGGACTGGCATTTGGGTAACCTGGATATGTAAGCAGTGCCTAGGTTAAGAGGTAACTGTGGTTAGGTGTTGAAACTTGAGCAAGTCAATTTATTTCTTTGTTTCTTCTGTAAAACAGGGCATTGAACTAGATATCCTTTTAGATCATGTCCAGCTCCCAAATTCTTTGAATCTATGAGAGGGGCTCATTGCATGTCACATTGGACACAGAGTACCTGATTTATATATGCATTGCTAACCCAGCATTTTGGGCACAGCAGTATTTGTTCTGGACATAGTTTAAGTGCCCGAAGTCTGCTCAGAGTTCCCTTGCATAAAAAGCTTCCCAGAAAGGCAACTTTTTTTTTGCTGCCAAATTTGCTGTCCTTAGGGAATAGCTATTGATTTGTTAATAATGAAATGATGAAGGTATATATGGGTCAAACTCTTGCTAGTATTAAAGACCCATTAGTTTATGTCTTTTTTTTTTTTCTACTCTTTTATTTCTCTGAAGCTAAGGAGATAAACCTAATAAGAACAAATTCATATTTTCACGTCTTGTGGTTCACCTTAAATCCTTAAAGCAATTTTAGATGATAAGGGAAGATAATGCATGTATATTTGGGAGCTAGAACTAATGAAAACAACTATTTAGAAAATATCTTGAAGATTTAAAACTTTCCATTGTTAGGTAATGGTTTATAATTTCCCTTCATAAAAACTGCAACCTGGGGAGAAAATAATTGCATTCCTGTAATACCTAAGATAACTTTGTAGACTGGCAGTACTCTATAATAGTATTGATTATGAGTTTCATCAAATGCATGGAACATAATTTTCTACCAAAGGAACTTCAAAATATTCTTAATCACATTCTCTAATCCTCTACTAATTTATTTGAGCTTCTTGCCAGACAATAGGCAAGGAGGTGTAATGTTTATATCATCCACTTGTATTTCAGCTGAAGGTAGACTCAGATAATCAAAGTAAGCAAACTTAAAATGCTTCCATTTTGGAAGCAAGGAGTGTGCATTAACCCATTACAACACCATCATTAAAAAAAGATTCCCCAGGAATTCCCCAGGGTTACTGTAGAAACAGTATGACAGTAGAATCAATTTAAACAGTTGAATGAAGGTTGGACTCCATGGATTTAAATCTTATTACAGACACTAAGTGTTCTGTATGGGAAAGTCATGGAAACTCTGGGAGTTAGGTTCAGTTTCCTCCTCTATAAAACAAGGATATTACTTATACTTTCTTTACAAAGTTATTGTGAGGATCAAATGTATGCAAAGTCTTTTATCCAATTTTGAGGCTCTATGTAAACTTCAGCTATTATTATTATGTCAACAAGTGAACCCTTCAAACACTAGGGATCCCACTGACATCAACAACAGGATGGCTCAAAAGAAAGATTGGGTCAAAGTTAAGGTAAAAATAGTAATTATGTTATACAAATGAGGAGCAGAGGAAGAATAGACACAGAGGCATTAGAGGTGGTTTGGGCTCAGAGTTCTGAAAACCTACTCACATTGGGAATGGGTTAAATAGGCAATGCTATGTGTATACCATGAAGGCCATAGTACCCTCCAAAATCTATTAACAAATAAGGGGGGAGGAATGGGTGGATGGAATAGCAAAGGGTGAGGGAAGAAAATAAGGAAAGACTCCTTGGGTCGGTGGTGGAGATTAAGTAATAGCAAAGTAAATTAAGGAGCAGAATAGAGTTAGAAGGCATAGGAAAAATATGTGTCTGTGTATGTAGGGTGGGGTGGTGTGTATGTATGTATGTGTGTGTATATGTATGTATATATCTACATATGTATACATAAATATATATCCTTTAACTATAGCCTGCTTAAGGGTGAGGGGGATGAAAGGAGGGGAAAAGAATAAAGTAAAAAAGGTGCTCAGCAGAGAACAAAAGAACAATTAATAAGGAAGTTTGTGCTTATGAATATAATTTCTTCTCTTAATATATACATATATGTATATATACCTTCTTGAACTGGTTATTTTTGTTATATATTTTGAATCCTCTCTGATGTTCTACTGGGTATATGACAATGTGTTGTTCTCTTTTGTTTTGTATTCCTTTTCTGTTTTTCTTTTTCTTTAAAAAAAAATAAATAAAATAAAAAAACTCAGACAAGAGATACCTGGCTTTTCCAAATTCCATTTAACTTTAGAAATAAATGGAGAAAATGTTTGGGGAGGAAGACAATGTGGTGTGCTTCATTTCATTCACTGAATACCTACTATGTACAAAACTGTGTACATAGTCTAAAAAGATTCAAGCAACAAAATTTATATTATGAATTCTAAGGGAATATATGGTATAGCAAGGCAAAAAGGCATAAGTACAGATAATTCACAATGCATGGTATTACATGATAAATATCTTAGTGAGGTGTAAAATGCTGGCAAGGGGGAAGATGATCATCATCAAAGTCTATCAATGAAGATTTAGGGTTGGGGGGAAGTGGCATTTAAATTGGACTTTAAAAGATGAACTCACCAAATAAAGGAGAGAGGAAATTCCAAGATTAAGGAAAAATGTGAGCAAAGTCATGAAGGTGGGACATAAGGAACATATTCTGGGTATAGAAAGCAGCCTAATTTGGCTGAAAATCGAAGTATGATAAAAGTCCTAAGAGCTAAGATTAGTAACAGTTTTCTTAGCTAGTTTTTTATGTCAGAAATGCTTTCTTCTGATCTACTTTTTGCATTCTTGCTTGTTGTTTAAAGTCCAGCTCAAATTCCACTTCTAAAGATATTATCTCTAATTCCTCTGAGTAGTAATTACTGCACTCTCTGCTGCCTCCTCCCCATATTTGCACCTTTTATTATACACTTAACATGATTGTGATATGTCTCATCTCATATTTCTAGTAGACTAAGCTCTATGAGGGCAAGAAGTATGCTTTATCTAAATTTTGTATCTCTTCCACCATCCATAGTATCCTGTACTCATTAGATTTTTAATATACTTTTGTTTAATTTAATTGGGATGTTGATAATCATATGTTTTGGGGAATTACTAATGGAATTTGTTTTGCTAGACAATGTGTATATATAGCTATATCTATTTATGGGGGCATTTGGGATGTATGTGTATGTCTATGTGGTGTGTTTAATTAACTTAATGTGGAGGAGGTGGTAGTTG
The DNA here is from genome assembly GCF_902635505.1 of Sarcophilus harrisii. Lineage (NCBI taxonomy): Eukaryota > Metazoa > Chordata > Mammalia > Dasyuromorphia > Dasyuridae > Sarcophilus > Sarcophilus harrisii. The sequence continues at coordinate 563,141,974 of NC_045426.1, read as the reverse complement.
TAATTAGGAAGGCCATTTTAATTTTGAAATACTTATTATTTCAATACTGTATGAGGATATATTCTGATGGAAGTGGATATCTTTGACAAAGAGAAAATCTAATTCAGTTCCAATTGATCAATGGTGGACAGAATCAGCTATACCCAGAGAAGGAACACTGGAAAATGAGTGTGAGGTGTTTGCATTTTTGTTTTTCTTCCCAGGTATTTTCACCTTCTGAATCCAGTTCTTCCTGTGCAACAAGAGAACTGTTCAGCTCTGCACACATATATTGTATCTAGGATATACTATAACATATTTAACATGTATGGGACTGCTTGCCATTTGGGGAGGGAGTGAAGGGAGGAAGGGGAAAAGTCAGAACAGAAGTGAGTGCAAGGGATAATGTTGTAAAAAATTACCCATGCATATGTACTGTCAACAAAAAGTTATAATTATTTAAAAAATACTTGTTATTTGAAAAATAAAAATGGTGTAAAAACCAACAACAGTAAAGGCATCTCCTTTGGACAGTGGGTCCAGGCCCAGGCATGCATGCATATATATACACACAGGCACACATATACACATACATATGTGTCAATACCAGTTTTACATATAAAGAATGTGAGAATAGGGAAGCTTAAGTAATTTAGCTAATAATATGCAGCTAACTAATATAGCATATCTTTCCACAACTGAATGTAAACTGGAGAGACCTTCTGAAAAAGCTATCTCTGATGCCGCTAATGAGGGAAGATGGAAAACATTTATCATCTGAAGACTAACTATTGACTTGGATGGGTTAATCTTTGTTTTTGGAGTGGTATTATATTCTGTTTTTGAGGTGATGGAAACATACCTCATAGTTGTATTTCCTTCACTTTCTTTTGGTTGAAAAGAAGGTAAGTTAGATAATAATTAGGAAGGAATGAGGATGGAACACCCACCAAATTACTATGCAATCAGAAGGCTTCCTGCTTGGCTGAAAATGAATCTGGGATTGAAAAATGGGTGAAAAAAATCAGCTTGATTCAATATTCTTGACCTGGAGAAATGCCAAATCTACTGATTTGGAAGATGTTTTGCTGTAGAAGATGCCATTATTTTCTGGGGCCAATGAGGAAACCAGATGTTCCCAGCTTAGAAAGGATAATTAAGACCAAGATAGACTTAGGGATCTTTACTTTAAAATTCTATAAGAAAACTTAAGTACTAGTTTGTCTGCCAATGATTTCATTTTCTTTTTTAAGAATGTACTTTATCTGGCGATTCCCCTCCTTTCTCAATTTGTATTTTCTCTGTTTCCTTCTTTAAAAAACAAAACTCTGTTGAAAACGAATTCTTGTGGTCCAGAAAATGTGCAGCATGGTTATGAAGGATCAGAAGCCAGGCTAGAACATCCATTTGCATCTGCAGTAGCAGAAGGTGGAATAATTATAGAATGGGTGTGGCAGATCTCTGACTTCAAGGAACTGAGTTGGTTTATCATCTGGTAGGGTCAAGAAACCTAGTTCCTGAAGTTGGGAGGTCAGAGATCAGGGAAGGTTTAGAAATTAATGAAAGGTGAAGACTCTAGACTAGTGGCAAGTTTCCAAGAGGATCTGGTGCCGCAGGAATTTCACAGAGCTTGTGTATAACCTTCCAAGTCAGAATTCCAACTACCAGACCAGTCCTACTAAAAGAAAGATAAGGAAGATCAGAAAACAGATAGAGGTCTTTTATAGAAGATCAAAATATTTTTAAGTACCCCAATGATTTATGAAACCTTTTCTTAATGGTGGAGGAATTGCAGTCTTCATCAATTGAGAGCGTAAACCACAGTGTTGCAGTTATGGAGTTTTGGAAATCTTAATGATCTTGAAATGTTGCCTCCCATACAGAATGTAATTCTAAAGAAAAGTGAGTGATTTCCAACAAAAACAAACATAGTTTGGTTTTATGAGTAACTAGGTCACTTGGTGTATGGAGCACTAGGATGAAGTCAGGAAGACTCATCTCTCTGAATTCAAATCTAGTTTCAGATACTAGCTGCATCCTAGGCAAGTCACTGAACCCTGTTTGCATCAGTTTCCTCATCTGTAAAATGGGCTGGAGAAAGAAATGGCAAACCACCCTGGTATCTTTGCCAAGAAAATCCACAATTGAGTCATGAAGATTCAGATGTAACTGAAATGACTGAACAACAATACATTTTGGTTTTAAACTACAGTGGCATAGTTACTTTCATAAGCCAAAGAACCCCAGAAGGACAGATTTAGGATGGTAAGGGATCTTAGATTATCCAGTCTCCTCATTTACTGATGAAGCAATTAAATATCCTCCTACCCCTATAAATTAGCTCAGCCATGAATCAAATCACAATCTTTTGTTAGATCTAATGCTTTTTCTAATAGACTTTCTAAAACCATATTGATTATAATGGGTCAATATTATCTTTGTGAGATCTGGTAACATTAAAATAAAAACCCATTTATGTTTCATCATAATAAAAACAATATTTAATTTTTATTTCCAAATTCAAGCCTGGGAAGACTTCTTTTATAACTTTCCACCTCTACATTATTTAGTAGGACCAGAAAAAGACTATATACACATGTTACATAATATTTATATGTAATATGAACATAAAATATTTGTGTTTTTACTTTTGAGATCATGGAGTGGTCACCCCTCTTTCTAATTGCTGACTCATTTCTTTATTCTTATCTCTGGTTCTATGGCAGTTGTGGATTATTTTCTAATACTACATAATCTTCCTTATTAATTAATCAACTATCTCGAAGCCTACATAATCTCCCTTATTAATTAATCAACTATCTCAAAGCCCTTGTTTCAGTTAAACAAAGAAACTTCTTTTCAATAAGCTTTTGCTTATCTCAAACTTCTTTATTTCAAATCCCATTACTCAGTTTCATAGTCTTATTTATTAACAATTTAACAGCATATCAAACAATACAAAATATGTACTGAAGTGTTTCAACAATCTAATATAGTGACAAAGTTTACAGAATGATCACTTTTGACTTTTGATTGTACTTCTGACTTTTCAATCATTGTGGTTTTGTCTGTCTTCTAAGACTTGTAATGGGTTGTGGCTGTTGCACATGCTGTCAACTTCTTGAAGTCACAGGTGAGAGCTGAGTGAATCAGTTGGACACCAAAGGTACAAGGGCACTTTATAAGCCCTCATACCAGTTACTAATCCCTCTTAACATCCCATGTACCTTGACAGCCTCAGTTACTTACTTATTGTGTGATCCTAGTCAAGTCACTTAACATCTCAATTTCCTCATGGGGAAACTAATAAGAGCACCTACCTCAAAGGGTTATTGTGAGGATCTAATCAGATGATAATTGTAAAGTGCTTAGCACAGTATGGCTAGCATAATAAATGCATTTTTTAGATATTATTATCATAAAAGAAGTCATCTTAGTAGTTAATGTTTGTGTCTTACACAATCTGCCATCATAACAGCTAATTTTCCTTATATCAAATTGCTTCGCTCTCAAAGTTCTCTTCCTTCTTAAGAATTCAGCAATAGAATCCATAGTCTCCCTAGGAGGGAGTATTGCTATAATATAATATAATATTCTAATAATAAAATTGTACTACAATTAACACAAATTGGATTTACAAATAATTATGATTATAATATTACAATAATACAAAAATGTCTCAAATTATGGATTATTGACAACCAATGTGATTTTGACTTCAGGTGCTGAGAGCAAAGAGAAGTATTTTTCAAGGATAGCCTTTGCTAGATACAGCAATGATTAATGACTTGAGTTCAAATCTAGCCTCAGATACTACTAGCTGTGTGATACCCATCAAGTCACTTAACCTCTTTCTCTCAATTTTCCTCTCTATAAAGGGGGGATAATAATACTTATCTCCCAGTATTATTGTAAAGATCAAATGACATAATTGTAAAACACTTAGAACAGAGTTTGGAATATAGCAACCTCCATATAAATATTAGTTATTATTGCTGTTCAGTCATTTTTCATTTGTGTCCAATTCTTTGGGACCCTATTTGGGATTTTCTTGGCAAAGATACTTGAATGGTTTGTCATTTCCTTTTCCAGCTCATTATACAGAAACTGAGACAGATAAAATGAAATGATTTGCTCAGGGTCACACAGCTAGTAAATGTCTGAGACCAGATTTTAAACTCAAGAAGATTGCTTCTTCCTAATTTTAGGTTCTTGCTCTGTCCACTGAGTCACTCAGCTTCCCCTAGATACAATAGAGCTAGACTACAAAAGAAGTAGGCTCAGAAAGAATGGATAGGTATGATTCTCCTTGATGAGGTAGCTACAGTATTATGCCCATTAGCATGTACATTCTCTTTATTATGATTGAACCCTTTCTTAAGGATAGGAGTCCAGAGATATAGACATTTTCTATCTCTCTCTTTTTGGGAGAATCTTGAATAGACAATTCGATAACAACAATTTGTAGCAGCCGTTCATTGTTGAGAGTGGAATAGGATTAGAAAATTTGCCTTGCTGCAGGGAGGACCTGATTGAGATTAGTTAACATAAATTTGGAAGGGACCCAGTCAGCACATTTTTGGGATTCTTATGAATCCAGGGGAGGCTGAAGTGAACTCAAACTAGCTTCTCAAAACTGATTGTTAAATTTTTACTGTGAGCATATGCACCCTGGAAAATAGCTACAAGCCAGGATTTGATTTAAGGAAGCAATGTAAAAAAATATTTAATACAGATTAAATTTAAGTGTCATACATACTCTGCCCCTTGATCCAATTGCTAGTACACTTTTGAATTTTTTTCAACTCTGTTCAGAAGCATATACATAGGAATGAAGGAGACAGATACTAGGAGTAATTCAGGCAAGTCATGATTGATAAGAGGCAAAAGATTTGGGGGTGGTAGAAGTGTAGTGTTGCATTGATTCACCAAGGGGTAGTTATAGGGAAGAAAGGAAAATATAGCTAGAACAGGGATGATGACTTGCAAAAGAATTAAGGGATAGAGGGAATAGAGATCATAATGAAGACAGGGAATACATTTAGGAGAAAGAAAAAATGGAAAAATAAAATATTATGGAATAATAAAAAGATAAAGGAACAATAAAGGAAAAAGGAATATTGGAGTTCTTGAACATGTAGAGAATTCCTGAGGATGATGACAAAGTCATGTGATTATCTCTCTGTGTAGCTGAGGTAAAATGGAAGAGTAGGTCATGGGAATTGAACAGCCTGAGGAACTGGGAAGTTAGGGTATTTGATAGGTATTAATGTGTATGATGAAATGCTTAGGGGAAGAGAGAAAGACTATGGTTTAGGCACTGAATTCATGGAAAAAGAAAGGTGAATGTTCTGGGGTTTTATAGAAAACAGCTGTCAGGATTAGTTGTGTGGCTTGACCTTCCATTCTATCAGTATTGGGGAAGATACTGGCTCATGAAAGAATCCTCTTTAAAGACTTACATGAACTGATGTTGAATGAAGTGAACAGAACCAGTAGAACATTGTACACAGTGACAGCAATATTATGTGATGAGTAACTGTGATAGACTTAGCTATTCTCAGCAATGTGGTGATCTAAGACAATTCCAATCGACTTGGGATGGAAAATGTTACATGCATCCAGAGAAAGAACTATGGAAATTGAATGTAGATTGACACATAGTATTTTCACCTTTCTTTTTTGTTTGTTTGCTTTTTCTTTCTCATATTTTTTCCCTTTTGTATGATTTCTTTTCATTGGTATATATTGCAACTTCTCTAGAATTCTATGTAACTCTAGTAGATATATTTCTTATAAAGAATTCATTAAAGTACTAGAAGACTTTCTCTAAATCTTTATTATACCTACCATTATAACACTTGGGCTGCCTAGCCTGTTATCTCTGTCTCTTGCTCTGTGATTTGCCTACTTCCTCATCATACATATTTCTGAATATCTTTTGCCTCACTTTTTGAGCTCAGGTCACATTGCCTCAGTATCCCCTGCTTCTAGGACTCTCCCTTTTCTGATTGGAGAAGTTAGAGGATAGACTTTGGACATCTCCCAGATTTACATTTAAGGAAAGGGTCTCAAACATCCACATCATCATTTCCCACCTGGCTGCTCTTCTGGACTTTATATTTGTTTGTTTTGCTACACTTTGAGTTCTGAGCTGTTTCTCTTCCTCCCTCTCAAGCTGGCATTAGAGAAGGCCTGTCTATCTATCTATCTATCTATCTATCTATCTATCTATCTATATATCTGTAGATAGACAGATGCACATTTACACACACACATATATACATATAGATAGATACACATAGATATAAAATCTGTTATATAGGAATACAGATATATAGCCAAGTGGAGGGAAGAAGAGAGGTTGAACACCCTCAAAGGACATGAAAAAGAAGATGAAAGAGTATGGAAGCTAGAGAAGTTGGACTTGGGATGGGAAATTTGTTCACCATTTGAAGTTAGAAGGAACATCTAATTACTCCTTAGATGATAGAGTAAGCACATTATCTATTTCCTTCAGAGAACTGTAGCTACTTTGAGAAAGAATTTCATGAAGAGATGAAACTCATATGACTTTTATGCTGATTATTCTGAGTTTTCCAAGGAAGCTGCTGGCTCCTTAAAGAATTCTCTTTATAGACTTAAATGAACTGATGCTGAGTGAAGTGAGAAGAACCAGGAGAATATTATACACAGTGACAGCAAGATTATGTGATAATCAACTATGGTAGACTTAACTCTTCTCATCAAAGTGGTAATCCGAGACAATTCCAGTAGACTTGGGATGGAAAATGCTATCTACATCCAGAAAAAGAACTATTGAGAGTGTGGATCAAAGCATAATATTTTTACCTTTCTTTTTTGTTTGTCTGCTTTTTCTTTCATGTTTTTTCCCTTTTGGTCCTATTTTTTTGTACAACATGACAAATATGGAAATATATTTAAAAGTATTGTACATGGATAATCTATATCAGATTGTTTGCTGTCTTGGGAAGCAGGGAGATGTTTGAGGAAAGGAAAAAAAAAAGGAATGCAAGAGTCTTACAAAAATGAATGTTGAAGACTATCTTTACATGTATTTGGGGAAAAAAAAACACTATTGAGAAAAAAAAAAGAATCCTCTTTATAAGAGTTGAGATGACTTCCAAGGATGTCAGAGGACCACTGCTCAAAGTGATTCTACTCCAGTCATTCTTGAGAACAGCTAACTCCCCTTACAAAATAGGGATGAGGCCTTTTTGTCTATAGTTATCAGTCAGTTCCTTGGTTGCTTTCCTCTGTGTGTATTGCAGAATTGGGGTTTTACAATGTCCTTAAGAGATGTCCATCTTGATTTCAGTGCTCTTAGAGATTCCTTCCATTTTGTATATAGCTCTTCATGGAACTGATAATGGTCCTGTAATTTATCCTGAACCTGCCTTTTCCACTATATCCATTCCTTTTCAATAGAGACCAATTTTTTTTAAAACCAGTCTTCCTTTAAGAGTCACTCATGGACTTCTTCAGCTGAGTAGCAAATCAAAAGATAGAATCAATATTTCTGACTTCTGTTACAAAATGTTTTGAAAGTTAATTTAGTCAAACTTGAGCCAGCTTGGGAAAAGCCAGAAAAGAAAAAAGGAAATTAGGGGAAAAAATCTAGAGAAGTGGAGAAACAATATTAAAAAACACCAAAGGAATTGTAAAACTATTTGGCTTTAAAATTTACACTATTACAGTGTGTATGTGTGTGTGTATATATATAAATGTATAACTTTTAATAGTTTTTTGTAAAGTTATTTTTGTGTAAATATTCTGTTAGAGAAGTGATTTTTGATAAATTATTATCATATTGAACTGTGGTTACCAAATAATTCTGTTACACAGAGTAGTTTTCTCTTCTGTGTAGCTGGAATGGTTTAACTACTTCCCAAAGTGCTCTAACTCATTTACAGATGGATTACTCTATGTCTCTGGATGCAAAGTTTATGATTGTAGAGGCACATCCAAACTGCCAACATGCTTCCTGGCTTAAAAAAAATAAAATAGAAATTCTGTTTTTTTTTAATGTAGTCCAACTATACAACACATATTTTCATATAGCAGTCCTTTTTCTGAAGATAGATAACATTTCTCTTCCTAAGTTCTTTTTTTAAATTGTTTTTTGTGAACCACAAATAACTCCAACCATGCCTGATAAGTTTAAGAGCAATACCAGTAATACATTTGCATTTAAAGAACACAAGATGTTTTTAAAGTAAGATTCCTTTTCTAAGACCCATGAAAGTGCCCAGGAATCTCCTTTATATGCTCTTCTTTTTTTAAAGTGTCCATTTGTCACTTTCTTTTTAAAATATAAGTATGTATTTATTCCTTACTTTCTTTTTTTTTTAAAAGAGGTTTTTTAAAACCACTGAGAAGTTTAGTGACTTGCCCAGGGTGATATAGGCAGTATGTGTTAGAAGCAACTTAGTTCCTCCTGCTTCTAAGACTGGTACAATAACTTCTGTGGTTGTTGTCCTTCATTCTTGAAGAGGACCAAAATAGCATCACTATGTTGGAGTCAAGTTGCAATGTGTCTGACTGTAACTAATCAGACCAGTAGGAGCTTGGAAGGCTTTACCATAGATTTTGGAGTTGAGATGTCTCTAGATTTGCACCTCTCATATTTTCTTTGTCCTACTTTGATTCTGTTCACTTTTATGCTTCTATAGAGGAAGTGAGGTGGAGCAGTAGATGGAGCACGGAGTCTGGAGTCAGATAAACCTGAGTTCTAATCTAAAATCAGACACTTACTAGGTGTATGTTCATAGGCAATTCACTTAATCTCTGTCACCTTCAGTTTCCTCAGTTGTAAAAAGGGGATAATGATAGTACCTACTCTACAGAAGTACTGTGAGGATCAAAGAAGATAAGATTTGTAAAGTACTTAGGGCAGTGATGAGGAATGAAGTAGAGTGCTGTCCTCATTTTTCTGAGTTCAAATTTAGCTTCAGAGACTTACTAGCTGTGTGATCTTGGGCAATTCTCTTAACCCCTCTATGTCTCAGTTTTCTCATCTGTAAAATGAACTGGAGAAGGAAATGGCAACCTCTTCTACTGTCTTTGCCCCCAAAACCCAAATGGAGTCTCAGAGTTGAGAGCAATTAAAAAATGGCTGAACAAGTACATAGTAAGTTTTTTTTTTTTTAAATAGTTTCCTTCCTACTATATACCCTGCCTTTCATCACATCCAGATTAAAATAAAAATCTTCTTAGCCAATTGTACTTTTTCCCATTTTATTTAATTTCTAGTCCTGAAAATGTTTTCCTTTATAGTACTTTCATTTTGAATAAATAGCATGACCTCTATATTATCAATTAAATGATCTTTAAATTCCTTTCAAATGAAAATCAGTGATTTGTGATTGGAAATAGTGTTTTTTTTTTTTTTTTTTTTTTTTTTTTTTGCTTAGCCAGAAAACCCATTTTACATTTATAATATATTTCAAAGGGAGATTGCATCTCAGATTCCAAATAATTGATTTATACATGAACATTTGGAATACAAATTATGATGGGAACTTTGTGGAATAAAAAATTGGTATTCACAACTACATATCATATTAATACGCATGGCACACCCTGTAATATATAATGAAACTTATATTGTGTATATAAGGTGTGAGTATAACATTATAAAACTGCCTCCATAAACTTTGTTGTTTATTATTTTATGATCATACCTCATATAAGCAAAATCTCATTGCAATAAATACTACTTACAAAGATTTCTTTACAACAAAATTATTGCCATGGCTAATAAAAACAGTGGTTGACCTAATTCAAGTGAATCCTATACAACCAATTAGGATAGGGAAAGGAATTAAACCTGTGGTTTCATTAGCATGAGGGACTCCTAAATGGGAAACACCCTCTATAAATGCAGCTCACTTTCTCCTCAATCTAGAAATTTGCCTAAAAAGTTAAACAACTTGCCAGGGTTAGTTACATAACCAATATATTTAAGAGGAGGAGCCTAAATTCAGGTTTTCCTGACAATTGAGTCCATACTTTATTCAAACAATCATGCTGTCTTTCACCTTACAAACAATCCCAAATAAATTCCTTTTCTGATCATAATAAGTCACAGAGAATTTTACAAAATCTTTTCTTCATCAACTATCTTGGGAGATGGGTAATAATAACATATTGTCACACTTGAGGTTTATAATAGCTAGTATTTATGTAGTGTTTTAAGGTTTGTAAAACATTTTATGTGTTATGTCAGTTGGTCCTCACAACAATGCTGTGAAGAAGAGGGATCAACATCAATCCCCCTTTTATAGATGATAAAAACAAGGCTGAGACAGATTAAGCGACTTTCTCAGGGTCACATAACTAATGAGTGTGTGAAGCATAATTTGAATTTAGTTCTTCCTGACTCTAAATTTAGAACTCTATTGCTCCACCTAGCCGCCTATAGCAAGCATTTTCCTCATGGCACTGCTTTTTTTGGGCACAGTTCCAAATTGCTTTCCAAAATTGCTAGACCACATCAAACTCTACCAAAAATGCATCAATATGCTTGTTTTTGGCAACCCTTCCAACATTTGTCATTTTTATTTTGGGGGGAGGGGTCAACCTTACAAATCTGATGGATGCAAGGTGGAGCCTCAAAGTTTCTTTAATGTGCATTGAAAATTATTAGTGATTTGGAACATTTTTACATGGCTATAGATTTCTTTGATTTCTTCCTTTGAGAACTCTCTCTCCATGTCATTTAACCATGTAATTTATCAATTGAGAAATGAGGTTTATTTTTATAAAGTTGAATCAGATTTTTATATTTTGGAAATGAGTTGGTATTTTGTTTTGTTTTTACCTTTTTTTTTTTTTAATCAGAGATACTTGCTGCAAAATTTCCCTCCTAATTTTCCTTCTCATTTTAGAAGCATCATATTTATTTGAGAAAATCCTTTCAAATTTGATGTAATCAAAATTGCCTACTTCATGTTCTGTGTTCTTCTCAATCCCTTGTTGGGTCTGGAATTCTTCCCCTATCCATTGGCCTGAATATTTTTTTACCCTAATTTGTTTATGATGTGACCTTTTACATATAGATCATGAATCTATTTGGATCTTGTCTTGGCATATGATATTAGATATTGGTCTAATAATTTTTGCCAGATTACTGTTCAGTTTTCCCAGCAGTTTTTGTCAAATAGTGAGTCTTTTCTCCAGTAGTTATATCTTTGAGTTCGAAGAACACTAGATAAATGGGTACTTTTGCTTTAGTATGTTATATACCTAATCTTTTCCACTGATTGATATTCTTCCATCTTTCCTCCTTCTCCTTCTCCACCTCCTTCCTTCTCTTCCTTCTTCTTCTTCTCCTTCTCCTCCTTTTTATATAGAGGAACCCAGGAAACAGAGTTTCATGAATTTGGAGAAGATCCCATGAACAGTTCATGGTGGATCTGGGACTTATTATCTAACTAAGTTTTATACATAGAGAGCATTTCAAAGGCTTCATTAAAATAATTAATTTTTATTTTTTTCAATTAATTAAATTATATTTTCTCTCCTAGCCTTTCTTTTTCACTTCCATTGGAAAACAAACAAATAAATGAACTCTTGTAAAATATTTGTATAGTCAAGCAAAACAACTTCCCACATTGGCTATACAACCCCCCATATATGTATATATGTGTATATATATATATATATATATATATATATATATATACACATATATACATAAACATATACATATGTATATGCCTTAATCTATACCCTGAAACTATCATCTGTTTGGTAGGAGGTGGGTAGCATGTTTCATTATTGGTCTCAAATTATGGTTGCTTTCTACATTATTTGGAGTTTTTAAGTCTTTCAGTGTTGTTTGTCTTTACAATATTGTTATAATCCTCTCAGTAACTCTTCATTAATTCATGCTCACTAATTCTTTATTAATTCATACAAATTTTCCACCACAAAAAAGAGTGGCTCTAAATATTTTTGTATATATAAATCTTTTTTTCTTTTCTCTCTTGGGAGTATAGATCTAGAAGTGGTACCACTGTCTTCATTTTAGAGAGGAAGAAACCGAGAGCAGAGATCAACTTAATGACTTGCTAAAGGTTATACAAACAGGAAGCATGAGTTTGAGAGCCCTGGTCCCCTGATTTTAGTCCAATGTTCTCTTTCCAGGAGAGCAACTTTTGAATCTGCCTTCCCCCTTCCTACCTTCATCCTCCACTTTACAGTATAGAAAATTCAAATCTAGTATCACTAAGTAGTTTAGGATGCACTCACTGCTGCAAAAAATGGGCTTATGATATGTTAGCAAAGAGAATGTTCTCCCTGAAGCTTTTCAGGAAACCAGTTTTATTTTCCAATATATAGGTCATTCTTTGTTGGCCTGTTCAATTAGGAATGTGTGTGGGTGCACACAGAAGCAACCTGCCTTGTAAGTAGTTGTTCTAGTTCCTCATGATGATCTCTGGTTGACCCTTGCCTTTTGGGATTTTTTTCCAAGTTCTTTACTGTCATCAATAAACCTGGTATTGATTTCTCAAACTCTTTCTTTTAAAAAATTTGTTAATAGTATTTTATTTTTTCAAATATGTCAAGATGTTCAACATTCATGTTTGCAAAATATTGTGTCCCAAATTTTCTCCCCCCCCAAGACAGCAAGCAATCTGTTATCTGTTAAACATGTGCATTTCTTCTAGACATATTTCCATAATCACTATTCTGTGCGAGAAAAATCAGATCAAAAGGAAAAAAATGAAAGAGAAAAATATAGGAAACAAACAACAACAACAAAAAGATGAAAATACTACAAGGGTCTTATGGTGCTGCTGACCTAGTTACTATCTAGTATTTCAAAAAGACCCAGCTATTCCTGCCATCTATCTATAGTGGTAGCTAGCATCTTTTCTGGATTGAGGTGGCTTGTTATCAAATCAGACTTGATATTTCCTGGATCTCTGCCAAATTTTCTTGAGCATATTAAATCTAAATCTTGTTTGCATCCTTTTTCACAGGGTGTATGACTGACAGAAATTCAATCAGGCTCAAAGAGGCAAATTTTATTTCAAATCATAGGGCCTTAACATAGAAGGCTAAGTGGATTTTTTGGTGGTAAGATTTCTAGCCCTGGAATAAGAAGACTTAGGTGTTGGTCTCACCTCTTTTGTTGACTCATTCATCTTATTGATGTCTTAGTTCCACCAACTGGTGGTCAAATGAAGATAAGATCTCTTTTCTTTTTATCCTGAACAAAAGTTCTTAGGAACTCAGGAAAGAATGAGGGAGTACCATAGCAGAGAGGCATTATGGAAGAAAGTTTAGAGAGAGTTATTTTCCTGCAAAACAAGATGGAATGGAACTTTATTTGGGGAGACTTTGAAGACTAGTCATGTTATATCAGGTATTTTATCTACCTTGTGTTATAACAAATACCATTACTGCACAGATGTACATGGAATAGAATTCTAAGGTTATATGGTGATAATACCAGTTTACTTTAGTGAGTAGTTTTTCAAGACTATTTCATCTCATTTTAATTTCTCACATTTTGTGGATTGCTAGAGAAAACTAATAGGAAGTGTTGTTTCTTCTTCCTTACAATATTGAATAGTTTGAGGCCAATTCTATTCAAGAATGCATTCTGAGATAACTGTTTATAAGAGGGCAAGATCTGGTTAGAGAGTCTTATTGTTCAGAATGTGAACTTTTTGAGGCAGAGACGGTGTTTACCTTTCCTTAAATTATCAATGTTTACCTCTGTGTCTGGCACAAAAAATATGCTTAAATGTTTGTTAACTGACTGAATTTAGTTTAAAAATAAAACATTATTTTGAGCTAAATTCAAGCTCATCACATGGTACTGACAAGGGGAGCCTGAAACTGAAGGGGGACCCAAAAGTCTCTCTCTCTGAAACTCCTTCAAGGAGAAAGTCTCCTTGAATCCTGGCCTCTGTAAAAGGTCCTGCCTGAGGGAAATGGGATAAACAGCTTCATTGTGTTATCCTGAGAGAAGGGAATCACCCCCACTGATAACACTCACTACTACTTAAGCTCCCTATTGAGGTGAAGATCAGTCCAGTGACACTCATTCAGTTCCAAGATTTTCTATTCTGATTCCAGCTCAGGCTGCCCCAAGACCCCAACAAGAATTGTCCCCAGCTTCTAGCCATAAAATGAGCCAACTTGGGGCTCATTCCTTGTAGAGGACCTAACATGCCATTCCATGGAACCTCTCTCCTTGGCATAAACTGCAACCCTCTGCCCGCTGAAATGATATTCTCTTTCAGCTTTATCCCCTCTTTATCTCTTTCTCACCTATTTCCTAAACAAGACTATATGCCTCTCTGTTGGGATTTCTCTACTAGAAACTTTACTTCTCTGTCAGGACCTTGTCACCAAGGAATTCAGTCTTTCTATTCATGCATAGCAAAGGCTGACTTCCCAGTGCCAATAATAAACTTTTTTTTTTTTTTTTTGCCAATCTAGCTTTCCGGATTTGTAAATTCCTTTACAAAGTACCTCTATCCCAAAGAAATCTTAAAGAAGGGAAAGAGACCTGCATGCACAAGAATGTTTGTGGCAGGTCTCTTTGTAGTGGCCAGGAACTGGAAACTGAGTGGATGCCCATCAATTGGAGAATGGCTGAATAAATTGTGGTATATGAATATTATGGAATATTATTGTTCAGTAAGAAATGACCAGTGGGATGATTTCAGAAATGCCTGGAGAGACTTACATGAACTGATGCTAAGTGAAATGAGCAGGACCAGGAAATCATTATACACTTCAACAACAATACTATATGATGATCAATTCTGATAGATGTGGCCCTCTTCAACAATGGGATGAACCAAATCAGTTCCAATGGAACAATAATGAACTGAACCAGCTGCACCCAGCGAAAGAACTCTGGGAGATGACTATGAACGCTATATTTTTATCCACTTACATTTTTGATTTCCTTCACAGGCTAATAGTACACTATTTCAAAGTCTGATTCTTTCTGTACAGCAAAATAACTGTTAAGACATGTATACTTTTACTGTATCTAATTTATACTTTAGCATATTTAACATGTATTGGTTAACCTGCCATCAGGGGGAGGGAATGGTGGGAAGGAGGGAAAAAAGTGGAACAATTTGGCAATTGTCAATGCTGTAAAATTACCCATGTATATAACTTGTAAATAAAAAGCTATTAAAAAAAAGAAAGAAAAGAAAAAAGTGATTAACATGAAAACAAACAAACAAACAACAAAAATAAAGTACCTCTGTGCTGCCAGAAGAGGTTCTCACAACTCCCTGCCCTGAGCTGAATCCTAGGGGAATCTAGGGGAGCCAAACCTCTTCATTTGGTTCCCTGAACCCCGAACCTGCCACTAACCCCATCGTTTGATTCCCTGACCATCAGGAACACTAACCTCATCAATACCACTTGTTTCTGTATTGGAAGGGAGAAGAAGGAAATAGGCTATTTATGAAGAGTTTACTATGTGCCAAGTAAATCCTATGCTAAATGTTTTACAAATATTATCTCCTTTTATTTTAGCTGTGATGTGATTATAAGATGACTGATCTTGATCAAATTTGAACATTTCTAAAAGGTATCAAAATTAAGCCCAACTTTAATTTGTACTTCAGACTATCATTGAGAAAATAAAATGGTGCTGGATACATTTTCAAACAGTTATATCATCTATGGTTTGAGACAGATGGCAAAAAAAAATGGTTTATGGATAAGGGTGGAAGAATAGTGGTTCAGAGAACCACTAATTTATTATACTTCAAGGGGGTCAATTGATTGAGAAATTTTATAGCATGTAGTGATGGTCATGGGGAATACATTTTAAATGATAATGACCTTTGAAAGTTTACACTGGATCCCAAGGTAGATATCAATTTAAATACTTCTGATTTTTTTAGTCATTTTTTCTGGTTCAAATATATGAATAAGCTAAATGCTCTACTCACAAGAATCTTAGAATAATACTAATTACCATTTATGTAGCATTATAAGGTTTTCAAAATACTTTCCACATAGGATTTCATTTGGTTCTCACAGCTACTCTTTGAGTCTGATTTTACAAGTATTTTTGTCCTGCCTCAGATGAAGAAACTGAAATGCAGAGATGTAAACTCACTCATAGTCATAAAGCTAAGTGTAGGAGATGGAATTTGAATCCAGGTCTTCTTGGTTTCAAATTCAGCACTCTCTTCCCTCCATCATGCTCTTACTCTATTAAAATGCAGGGCCAGGTCCTTTTAAATGGCATGGTGATAGGAATCATTCTTATTGTTTATGACAATCAATATCTTTTTATTCTAAGTGGATAGGAGGACTATGTTGATGTATCGCCCAATAAAACTAATACTTCCTAATCACTGAAGTCTAAGGGAGTTTTGTCTGAGAAAAGGAGATGACTGAGAAGTAACCAAAAGTGTCAACCAAACAAAACTGGCTAAGTAAGTGAGTGAAATATGAAGTCTTAGCAATTTTCTGCTAATGGTGGTGGAAAGAAGCCTATGTCTTGATAAATCAGTGAAGGGTCAAAAGTCTAGATGAGGGACTATCTGTGGGTTTTAGACATTATCATGTTTTTTATTTTTAGGATAGTGATTTGGTCAACTGATACTATACTAATATAGAGAAGATAATATGATTTCAGAAATAGGGATAAGAAAACAAAATATTTGATTTCTGCCATTGGTTGATGTATTGTCATTCTGTGTTTATAACTTCATTCCTTTACCTTATCTTTGCCCCGTGTGTGTATGTCTGAATGTGAAATACTTTAATTTACTATCAGAATTTGTATCTCAGTGTAAATGAGTTCCTTTAAGGAGAGAAGATTTTAATATAGGGAGGTAAGGGATCTGATGAAGTACTAGTAACTTGAGAAGGAATAGGGGAATGCTACTGAAAGAAGGAAAGCATAAGGAAAGGAGAATCTGGGGAGATTCAATAACCTCACTTTAAATATGCACTATTATTATCTTTTATTTGGCTTAAGGCCTTCAGGGAGACCAAAAATCATGTATTCCAGGAATCTGGT
Source organism: Sarcophilus harrisii (assembly GCF_902635505.1). NCBI lineage: Eukaryota > Metazoa > Chordata > Mammalia > Dasyuromorphia > Dasyuridae > Sarcophilus > Sarcophilus harrisii. The sequence goes on along the minus strand of NC_045426.1, from coordinate 563,124,948 downwards.
ATTTTTGGTTTTTCCTTTTGTTTATCCTTCCCATTTGGTGCTTAGTTACTTTCAAATAACTATATTTTTAAAAACTCTCCTTTACAACGATAGCATGAGTGTTCTTTTTAAGAAAAGGTGGTTCTTTATCACTGATGGATAGTGTAACAAAGTTTTACCAAAGAAGATGAAAGGTAGTAGAAAAGACACTGGATCAGGAGTCAGAAAGACCTTTGTTTCTTGGACAAAGCACTCAACTTTTCTAGAAGTTATCTGTAAAATAGAAGGGTTGGACTCCATGACTCCTAAGGTCACTTTCCAGAATTGTAATCCATGATCCTATCAAGAGTTTGTCTCATTTCCATAGTTGAGTATGCAGATTGTGACAGGTCCTGTATATCCCAATTGCTCCTACATCTAACCTTTGGTAGTAGGAAGGACATAGAAACAAAAGGCACTGAGAAAAGTTAACTTTTGAATTTGACAAATATTTTATTCTCTTAAAAACTTCCTGAAGATTTCTGTTAATGAAATTTATTAAATGTTTTTGGGGGTCCTTATTTTGTGTCCAGCAGGGTGCTAAGTACTGCAAGAACTATTTTATAGGCTATTTCCAGTGAAGTAGAAAGGGTAGCTATTATTATCTTTTTTCACAAATGAGGAGGTAGACACAGAGAAAATAAAAACCTTCACTATTAGGATAGCATTATTAAAGTCAGACCTGGAAACAAAATCAGATTTATTTTATACATGGGGAAATTGAAGCCTACGGGAATGAAGTGCTCAAAATTTTATAAATATTAAATGTCAGAAGCAAGATTTGAAGGCCTTTGACTTTTACAGCTCATGTTCCTTCCTTTGGCTACTTAGAGGTTAAGTAGTTACCCATTTACAGTTAGATCGAGTAGAAATCTCATATGTATATTATATATATACATAATTAATTGCTAATTGCTATAATTATGATTTTAATTGCTGTGATTTTATTTCTAAAATTGATATTCTTCCCATTATAAATAAATACTGATTTCCATATTGTAAGGATGGTGAATTCATTGTTGTGGGCAAACTGGTAGGACCTGGCAGAACTTTTGTTCCACTGTCTTAGGCTTCAAGAATTGGAGGTCAGGTATTGAAGGACTTTAGTAGAGTCTATAAATAATATTCTTGTTTAAACTCACGATGATTTGGTTGTGGTAAAAGGATATGCCAGAAGTAAAACAGTGATAATGGTGGCATACAGTTATGATGACAGAAGAAGATAGTAAGGGAAAGAGAGTTTAATTAGGGATTGTAGTTGACTGATATCTGAAGCCAAAGATCCTTACTAGCTATGTGATCCTGGACAAGTTGTCTTTCCTCTTTCAGCTTCTCAATCTATAAAAAGGGAATAATAATAAAACTAGCACCTCCCTAGTTGTCAGAGGTGTGAAGATTAACTGAGCTGACATATGTGAATCCCTTTGTAAACCTTAAAGCTATTAAATGCCAGTTGTTGTTGTTATAGATATTTAATTAAGGACAAGGCCCAGGTAAGTTCCCAGAAAGAGCCTGGATGCTGGGGAAGCTGATATGGCTTAACATGGTCTAAGATCCATTGGCATTATTTGTCACATAATATCAGCATTTGTGTCAATAGCAAAAAGGACTTGCTATCTAGTCAGTGACTCTTTCTGCTCTCCCTGTTTAGGGCCAAGATTGGTCCCATTAAAATGGATTGCACTTTGAAGATTAGAAGGATAGATTAAGAGTCAAGCAGTTCCTTATTTCTCAATTAGTGACAAACTACCAGTTTCCATAATGACATTATCCCTGTCACTAGAATTCTGGCATTCTCCTTTATCTTCTTTTCTCTCCCTATTGGGGCTAGGACATAGGTTTGGGGGAATGTGGCAGTACCCCTTATTGATCTTATGAATGCCCCCTACTTTTGTCCAACTTAATTTTCTTTTCCATTCTTCTGGAGTTTTGAGAGCTGCCTAGCACACCCAAGTTCTTTAGGAGGTAGGTACATTGTAGTAGTTCAAAGGGACCAACAAGTGCTTATCTTTTAAGATAATGCAATTCAACAAAACATTTATCTTTTTTTTCCCTAAAATACCCAGTCAGGCGCCTAAAATCATGCACTGGGGCCAGGAAGAGACATGCTGCTGTTACTGGAACGAATGTGTGAAGAGAGGAAGATTACAATCTTGCTTTTGCTCAGACAGATGCATGCAGTTGTGAAGAATCATTAAATAACTATTAACCACACCTGTACTGAGCCTCTGGGCAAAGCTGGCTTTTGCAGAATCTCTCAAAACTGTCAGGTGCCTCACCTCATTCTTTTGCTAAGGAGAAAGGAAAGTCATTCACTTAGACAACAGTTGGCTGCACCCAAAGCACTGTATTAAAAGACAGGACCAGTTCTTGGAGGGATAGGAAGAGGGAGAGAAGGCAAAGTATAGGGATTCAGTATGAACAAAATGGGAGAGGTTTCCTTGCCTTACAAGAACTTGTAATTGTGATGCCCAAAGACACATAAAATAATTGCAAGATACGTTTATAAAAAAGACAGGTATGCTAAAGAAGGAAAAGAGACCTGTATGTGCCAAAATGTTTGTGGTGACCCTGTTTGTAGTGGCTAGAAACTGGAAAATGAATGGATGCCCATCATTTGGAAAATGGTTGGGTAAACTGTGGTATATGAATGTTATGGAATATTATTGTTCTGTAAGAAATGACCAGCGGGATGAATACAGAGAGGACTGGAGAGACTTACATGAACTGATGCTAAGTGAAATGAGCAGAACCAGGAGATCATTATATACTTCAACAACAATACTGTATGAGGTTGTATTCTGATGGAAGTGGATTTCTTCAACAAAGAGAAGATCTAACTCAGTTTCAATTGATCGATGATGGACAGAAACAGCTACACCCAAAGAACGAACACTGGGAAATGAATGTGAACTGCTTGCATTTTTGTTTTTCTTCCCGGATTATTTATACCTTCTGAACCCAATTCTTCCTGTGCAATAAGAGAACTGTTCGGTTCTGCACACATATATTGTATCTAGGATATACTGTGATCTATTTAACATCTATAGGACTGCTTGCCATCTCCGGGAGGGGGTGGAGGGAGGGAGGGGAAAAATCGGAACAGAAGTGAGAGCAAGGGATAATGTTGAAAAAAATTACCCTGGCATGGGTTCTGTCAATAAAAAGTTATTAAAATAAATAAATAAGTAAATAAACTTAAAAAAAAAAGGCAGGTATAAAATGCCACAGTAAGTAAAAATGGAGAACTTGACTGAGATGCTTCATTGACAAGGATTGGTTAGAATGGGTTTATAATAATCAGGGAAGTCTTCCCGTAGAAAATGAATTTTGGATGGGATGATAGCAGAAATAACATCATTCATCAGATTTATGGAGAATTTTCTAGGAGAATTGGAAAGGACTTCATGGATCATCTGACTCAAATTTTTTATTTTGCTTATATGGAAATTGAAGCTCAGAAGGGTTGAATCATCTGCAAGTTAGTGTTGGTATCAGTACCAGGACCCAGATCTCTTTTCCTGTCCTCTTTGTTAGTGTCATAAAATTTTTTTTTTTTTTTTAAGGTGGGTAGCATTTTCCATGAGTCCTTTGGAATTATCTTGGATCATCATATTGATCAGAGTAGCTAAATCTTTCATAGTTGATCATCTTTAATATTGTGGTGACTGCATACATCATTTTGGTTCTACTCACTTTATTTTGCATCAGTTCATATAAGTCTTCTCAATTTTTTCTGAAAGCTTCCCTTGTCATTTCTTATAGCACAATAGTACTCCATTACAATCATATATCACAACTTATTCACCTATGGGAATTTCCAATTCTTTGTCACAACCAAAGGATCTGCCATAAATATTTTTGTTCATATATGTTTCTGTTTCCTTAGAACTCTTTTGTATACATATCTAGTAGTGATATTGCTGGATCAAAGGGTATGCACAGTTTTGCATCCCTTTAGGCAGAATTCCAAATTGTTTTCCAGAATAATTGGATTAGTTTACAACTTTTCAAAACAGTGAATTAATGTCCCAATTTTCCACATGCCCTCCAGCATTTGTCATTTTTCTTTTATATCTTGTTAGCAAATCTGAGGTATGAGATGATAGCTCAGAGTTGTTTTAATTTGTATTTCTGTAATCAATAATGATTTAAATAATTTTTCATATGACTACAGATAGTATTGATTCCTTCTGAAAATATTAAACTGGGAAGGCTTCTAACTCATCCTCATGAGAGATAATGTGTGTTCTTGATATTACATAGACAGTAATTATTATTTTAAGGAAAGCTCCATTTATTTCTATGCTTTCTAGTGTTTTTTTTTTAATAGGAATGAGTATTGTATTTTGTAGGGAAAAACTGCTTTTTTTCTGCACCTATTGAGATAATAATATGGTTTTGCTTTTTGTTACTGATGTGGATCATTATGCTTATCATTTTCCTAATTCTGCACTTCTGGTATGAATCCCACCTGGTCATATCATGTGATTTTTGTGGCATATTGCTGTTCAGGGATCAAAACAATATTAGTGTCATTAAATTTTTTTATTAAACTCCTTGAATGTTTTTCAAATAGTTTGTATACTATTAAAGTTAATTGTTCTTTAATATTTGATAGAGTTTCCTTATTAATCTATCTGGTTCTGGGAATTTTTTCTTAGGGTGCTTGTTTAGGATTTTTCCATTTTTTTTTTTCAATGAGAGGATTATTTAAAATAGGGTTATTTCCTTTTATGTCAATCTAGGTAATTTATATTTTTGTAACTTCATCTGTTTCATTAAAAGTATCAGATTTATTGGCATATAATTGGACTGAATAACTTCTAATAATTCATTCTTTAATTTTATTTTCAATGGTGGTGCAGTTATACTTTTCATTTTTGATATTAGCATAAAACACTCTGCCCAAATACTTTATTTTAATTCTGTGTTCTTTTCTGTTTCAAAGGAGTTTCTTATAAAGAATATATTGTCATAGATTCCTCCAAGGCCCACAGCCTTAGCTGCGACTTGAGGTGAACCTAGGAAGCTAGGAGATGGAGATAAGGAAAGAGAATTCTAGCCATGAGGGACAGCAAGTGTGATATCTTAAAGCCTACAGATGGAGCATCTTGTGCCAGGAACATCAAGGAAGCCAGGGTAACTGGATTTTAAAGTACTTGGAGGTAAGGTATAAGAAAAGTGGAAAAGTAGAAAGGGTCTAGATTATAAAGGACTTCAAAATTAAGCAGAGGATTTTATATTTGATATTAGAAATATTGAGGATGATTAGAGTTTATACAGGGGCCAAGATAAAAGGGTTGGGTAGGGGAAAGCATTACATGATTAAACTCACATTTTATAAAGATAAGTTTGATGGCTAGAAGGAGCATGGACTACAGTGAGGAGAGATCTGAAGTAGGAAGACCAACCAGTAGGCTATTGAAATAGGCAAAGCACAATAATGAGGGTTTGTACCAAACAATATGGTAGCAGTGTCAGAGGGGAAAAAGGAGGGGTATGCAAAAGATTTATGAAACTAAGATCAACAAGATTTGACCACTGATTGGATGTCGGTTGGGAGCAGGATGAATTCAAGATTGAGACTGACACCTAGGTCATGAACCTGGGTATGTGGGGGAAGGAGGTATCTTTAATAAAAATAGTGCAGTTAGAAAGAGAAGAGAGTTTGGGGTAGGGGAAAGGGAAGATGAGTTCAGTTTTGGACATAATAGAGATGCCTAAATATGGTCCCTCTCCTCATTGAACAAATTCCGATATGGATTATTAAGAAGGAAGAAGGACAATAATTCATTTATACTTGGAAGTCAGCTTTGGTTCTGAAAGGTTACCCAAGTACTTTAGAAAGTATAAAGGATCTTCATTCTTTTTTCATGAGAAGATGAGAACTTATAGTTAAAAACACAGTATTGTAGAGCCAAACCTTTGATGTAAAGTGTGTTAATTGTCCTGATATACAAATTTCCTCTGTCAACTTCTATTATCAGTTGTGTTATTATATTATTTTATTATATTTATAAATCACATACATTATTTATTATATTTTATATATTACTGTATTATATTATTTACCTGATTCATTGGCTTCTAGGGACTGATGAGAATGTAAATGGTATACTTTTGATCAAAGGTTAGAAATATGCTATGGTGTGAAGTAGAGTTAATGAAAAGGAGAAGGGAAAGCTTTAATTTTATTCATTAAATATTGTTTAAGCATCAGCTATGTATGAGGCATTATTGAGAATCCAAAGATGAATCCTGATCTCAGGTAACTTGTATTCTGATAAAGAAGATAAAACAGGTAGGCAGTTCATTTCTTTTTTTTTAACAATAGCTTTTTATTTTCAAAATACATGCAAAAATAGTTTTCAATATTTACCCTTGCAAAATCTTGTTCTCCAAATTTTCGCGCTTGCCTTGCAACTTAGTCTCAGAGAATTGAGATTGAATAACTTGTCCAAAATCATGTAGATAGTATGTGTCAGGGGGAGGCTTGAACCTAAGTGTCTATTGACTCTAAGGACAATTCCTTATATTGCTTGATAACTTTCAAAGAGTTCTATACTAATTCTGATGCTTTGGAGAATTTGCATGGAGTAAACAGCAATGTTGGTGGATGCCAGAGGACTTTGAATTCCAGAGATCTGAGTTCCAATCAGGAACTAGTTAGACATTTAACTAGTCACATGATTCTGGGCAACTCATTTAATTTCTTTCAGCCTTTCCTTATTTATAAAATAGTATAATGATCCTACTTTAGGCACAGGGTTGTGAGGAAGATTAAATGATATATGTGAAGTGCTTTTTCACTATTAAAACTATATAAATTTGAATTATTATTATTATTATTTTCTGATGTGTCCTAGACCAATGCCAGGGCTTTACACAGAAATTCTGTTCTATGTGGATCCTAGAAATATTTATGGATTTAGTGATCATATTTCATGAAATTAGGACATAGTTGATGGAAGACATTCCTTTTGCAAAGCCATTAAAAAATAATACTTAGCATTTATATAGTAATTTAAGGTTTGCAAAGCACTTTACAAATATTATCTCATTCAATTCTCACAGTCCTGGGAGATGGGTGCTATTTTTATCCTCCTTTTATAAATGAGAAAACTAAGGGAGATGAGGTGCCCAAGATCACACAGCTACTGAGTGTCTGAAGATGGATTTAAATTCAGACTTTTGAATTCTTTCTTGAAATAAACCATTTCAGAAAATCTGGGACACTACTTAGGAGGTGAGTTATGTAGAAATGTAAATAACTGCTTGGAGCCTGTATATTTCTGACCTCAAATGTCCCCATATGATTATACCCTTGTCTTTCATGTTGTAGCAGAGAGCTAGTTTCTGTATATTGAGAGTGAAGACTATAAGCTTCTATATGCATGCTAATGTTTCAGGAACACCGGAATGAGCTACACCCAGACTCTAGGACAGGCTGCTAATTCTAATGCTTTACATACTTAGACTTAGATTAAATAGGCCATAGAATTCCCTTGCTCCTCATCTTGCCTTCTGTCAATTCAAACCCAGGCATCCTAGTCCCAGTACATTTCAGTCCACTGATTTTTCCAATAAGAGACTATACCAAGAGAATATATTGAGGAAATGCATCCTTGGATTTTATTGAATAGAAGATGACTGTGGAGACCATGTTATAACATGTTATTTTATTATCTTTTCTTTTCCTTTAGAATGTCTTTGAAGTTGATATCAAGATATGAAGTTAATTTATTGCATTAACAAAGTGCCCATTATTTAATTTTTTTTATTCTGAGCTTAAGAAACATCAAATAAAATTCACATTTCTATATAAAAAGAAAAAAAAGGAGATTATATAGGAAATTAAAAGTATTGTGTACAGCTTATTTTTCCTCTTAAACATGTAATAATTTTAGCATATAATTTTCAAAGCTGTCTTGCTTGTCTGTTTCCTTTGTTCTTAGCTTTTATTCTCTTGTGTGCATTAAGAATACTTCAATGACTGTTCCTTTTTTTATTTTTTGGAAACCTTTCACTAGTTCCCTATAAGACTTACACACCCATCACCCCCTAAAATAACAGATTGTCTCCCCAATTTGACTGTAAGTTTCTTGAGAGCAGAGACTATCTTTTGCTTTTCTTTGTTTTCTAGTACTTAGAATAGTGACTGACACGTGCTAGATGTTTAATAAATGTTCATTGACTTCCTGGCTACCATTCTTCCCAGTTGCAGAGAAAGACAGTGTTAAAAGGAATCTTGTCATCAGTCAGTCCCTATCTTCTAAGTGTTAGGCTTGACTTGGACACTGGCACTTTGACCTTGGTCACACTACCTAAGCTTATATAATCTCAATTTATTCTTTTGTAACATATAAGTGCCTTGCCTGAAAGAGTTAGTCAACATTCACATCTTGCACAAAGCAAACCTTAAACTGGAATGTACAATATCAGATAGAAATAGTATATAAAAAAAGACGAAGCTAGGCTTTTTCTTTAGCAAAATATCTTTGAATAGAAATCCACATGTTTATTTAGTTCTTGTAAAATGACCTGGAGTTGTGTTCCAAGAACATAACATCATGCTTTTCTTCCTTTTTTCTTTCCTGGTTTGGTTGTCAATCAGAAGTGTTTCTTCATTCTATGGTTAACGAATGACTCATGTTAGAAGCAATTGTTTTGCAAGATCTTTTCATGAGATGGAAAGAACATCAGTGTTCACTTCAGTAAAAGATATGTACTTAACATTGTCTTGCTTCATCAGTAATTATGAGGTTTCGTGATCCTCTATCACTCTAGAGGCAAGGAATTAGCTAGATAGAACAGGCTAGACCTAAGAAATCTGCTATTATTAAGTGCTAGTTCTAGAGCCATTGACATTAAAAAAATAAAACTATCTTAAAAATTCCTTGGCTAGTATTGCCCAGGATCATAGGAATGAAAAAGAAATGGAAAGGTCAGATAGCCTAAGTTGATCAGCCCTGTGCATAGCAAAGAAAATGATTACTTCCATGATGTGGTTTTATAGGCCAGCAAAGATCCTTATGTCCAAAAATATCTTCCTCCCAGTCTCTCATAGTACCATCCTTCCTTTTGATCTGACTTGACATTTCCGCTACTATTATCAACTCTTTGTTGTTTGGGTGAGGGATACTTCCTAGCCCTGTAATACAGCAACATCAATCAATTAGCTGATACATTGGAAGACATATTAAAATATCGATCCTTCAAAGGATGAGATACTGGACACTGAATTTTTTTTTTTTTTTTTTTTTTTTTAAGGTGGGGAATGGATGAGAAGGCAAGCATGGCCATGATTTGGAGCTGGGGAGACCTGAGTAACATTTTTTTTAAAAAAGGAAATAACAAGAGTTGACAATACATAGGATATATAGGATGCATGAGAATGAAGAAGAGTTGAGGATAACAATGAACCTGAGGGATCAGGAATATAGCATTGTCATTGACAGCAATAGAGAAGTTGGGAAGAGGGGAGGATTTAGAGAGACAGATAATGAATTCTGTTCAGGACATGTTTAGTTTGAGATATCCACAGGATATTCAGGGTAAGACATGCAAAAGGTAGTTAGTAATGTAGGATAAGAGGTCAGGAGAGAAGCTTGGACAGGAAATATAGATTGTGCCAGTAAAATTGCAACAAAGGCAGGCTGAGACATAGTTTTCTTCAGGGCAAGATAGCATTTTATTAACCTTGACACATAAACTGCCAGTAAAAGGGGTCATGTTGACCTTCCCAGACAAAAAAAAACAAAGTCCTAAGCATGATCAATTTATTAGCTAAGGCTAGCAATAACCAATAAATTGGGTCAATGGTGTCTCTTGATGACTAATAAACTTCATTTTTTCCCATTATAACATTGTAAATTGAAGATCTAGGAATGTCAGACTACCTTCCCTTGAAAGTTATCATCATGGTTGTCATTGTCTCTTCCTCTGCCTCCTCTTTTTTTTCCTCCTCTTTTTTCTTTATCTTCACTTTCATCTTTATCATAATTTCCTCCTTCCCCCTTTTCTCCTTCTTCTTGTCCTAATTCTTCTCTTTTCCCTTTTCTTTCTTCTCCTCTTTCTCCTTTTCTTCATCCTCTTGCTTCCTCCCTTTATCTTACTTAGGGTGGAAGTGCAGCAACCCCTCTTGGATCTTATGGATTTTCATGGGAGCTTTCTCCTCCATTTCTAACCTGGGCTGCTTTGTTTCATTCCTCCCTGCCTTAGGAAACCTGGTCTATCCCTCCCCAGTTTGTAGGATCTTTTCATTATGTTGTGTCAAATTTAGTGCAGATCTCCCCTCAGCATAGAGCCCTCTAGCTCTTAGCTCCTTAGCTTCTAGCCTTGACTTCTTTGGTAGCTGTTGTGAATAGTATGAATCACTATGTCGAATAATTACATTTCTTAATAACTTTAATGATTCTCTCTCTCTCTCTCTCTCTCTCTCTCTCTCTCTCTCTCTCTCTCTCTCTTTCTTTCTCTTTTTTTCCTGAGGCAACTGGGGTTAAGTGACTTGCCCAGATCACAAAGCTAGGCAGTGTTAAGTGTCTGAGCTCACATTTGAACTCAAGTCCTCCTGACTTCAGAGCTGGTGCTCTATCCATGAGGTACCTAGCTGCCCCATGATTATTTATTTCTTAGAATATCTCAGGACCTCCACTTCTTCATGTATGAGATGAGGGAGAGGGACTAGATTAAGGTTGCCTTGAGCTTTAAATCTATCATTTAATGGAATTTATTCTAAATCTTCTCTTATAGCTTCCACTCATTTCTCCTAGCATGGTCCTTTAGCCATACTTTTCTCATCCTGAATATGGTAGCTGAACTTCTGAACCCATATTGGTCTTTTTATTTATCCATATTGATTGCCATCTTTTAAAATTTCACCTATTGTTAGAATGTTTAGATATTTTTGAATCGTGAGTCTGTCAACCACACTAGGAATGAGTATGAGAATGACAGTAAGGGACAAATGGATATTAGAGATTCAAAAGAGGTGAAATAAGTTGGAGTTGGTAGTTGTTAAATATGGGAGCTGAATGAGAAAGAAGAATTACAAATAACACCAAGGTTTTGAACATGGAGATAGGGTAAATAATGGTGGCACTGATAAAAATAATGAAGAATTTATATAGGATATTCATGATTGCCCAGGCCTTGGGAAAACTTTTCACTTTAGTTCTCATGAAATGAACATTTACCAGAATGTAATTTCATTCATTTCAAGTGTAGAGTACAAATACTAAACTGAATGGATATTTGTGTTTAGGCAACTTTGCTTTCTCCTGGTTTTGCTGGAAACACCTTGAAAATGTTCCCGTATTCTTTTTTCCTAAAACTCATGGTGAACTTTCTGTTTAGAACCAGCCATTGCAACATTCTCTCTTCATCATTTCTCCTCACAGTTTTGTAATATGTTTTGAGCTTGTAGTTTATTTTACATCAATTACCTTTTAGATAAGTACTTCCTGATGACATCTAGGGAGGCACCATAACCTTCTCAGTACATTTCTTACTGTCATACTGAAGAATGAAGAATGGGTTACTTCTGGGAAGATTTCCTGTAGACAACTCCACCTTTGGTGAATATTTTCTCATTAATTGAATTCAAGACTTAGGTATTCCACTTCTTAATCATTTCTTTCCTAGAACTTGGAAACCATTTTTCTTTTCGTTCCCATGACTTTCTGTAAAGATGAAATTGACTCACCTTTTTGCCAAAATTTATACTTTTTTATTTTTTACTTTTTCCTGAGACAATTGGGATTAAGTGACTTGCTCAAGGTCACACAGCTAAGAAGTGTAAAGTGTGGGAAATCAAATTTGAACTCCTAACTTCAGGACTGGTGATCTATCCACTGCACTACCTAGCTGCTCCAATTCATACTTGGATTCAAGGATCATAGATTATGAGAACAAAAGAATTTAGAGTTTATCTAGTTCCATTCTTTATTTTACATTTAAAGAAACTGAGGCCCATGGAGGTTAAGTAACTGACCCAAGATAAGATAGATATCAAGTATTAAATCAGGATTTCAACTTCGGTAACTCCAAATCTAAAACTTTCTCCATGATATCATTCTGCTATTTTAAAATATAGATTTTATAGAAATCTAATATTCAAACAATAAGTATTTATTAAGTACCTACTATATTCCAGATATTGTACTATTGTACTATGTACTGGGGATGCAAATATAAAGAGTAAAATAATCTGTACTCACAATGAATTTATATTTTAGTGGAGGTAACAATGCGTGTATCTATATAATATAATAACAGTTTGGTTGGATCACAGTATGTGGAAAAGGGAGTGATTTCCAATAATGTTTTAAAGGTAGATTAGACCAGATTGTATAGGACTTTAAAAAGTAAACAATCACACCCACACCCACACCCACACCCAACAAAGAGATCAGGAGTTTAGTTTGAACTTGAGAGTTAGCTCCCTTCCACTAAAAATAATGGAGGGGTTAGGGCCTAATCATTAGGCAGATGTTTATCATTCTAGTCTTATTTCTTTTCTCTGAGAATAGAGTAGCCTTTAGCCTCAATCTCCTGCTTCACATTTTATTAAGAATCCCCTTAATGGGGCATCTAGGTGGCACAGTGGATAGAGCACCAGCCCTTAACTCAGGAGGAATCTGGTCTCAGACACTTAACATTTCCTAGCTGTGTGACCCTGGGCAAGTCACTTAACACCAATTGCCTCAGGAAAAAAAAAAAGAATCCCCTTAGTGAAGAAAGAATGTACAATAGCTAAAACTTGAAAATTTGCTACAAATAGCAAATAAACTCATTATTCAAGCCAACTGCAGAGAAGAGTTAAGAATGTACTATATAATTCACATAATTAATGAATTCTGTCCTTGGAAGTGAGCTATCTCTGCTCAAATGAGAGAGTATCCCAGATCTCACCTAAGGGGAAATACTTAAATGTACAAGATGGAGATAAGGACATTTGGTTTTGTTGTATGCTTATGTAATCTGCAACTTTGTTTATTTGCATAAGTGTGCTAGAGTCAACTCAAATGACTCCAGAGAGTTGGTTGTTAAATTTTCACTGTTACCATTTATAACTCAGAAACTGGTAAATGCTACAAACTGAGGTGCCTGGTTTTTTCACAAATTGGCTTCTTCCTTGAGTCTCTCTCTTCAGAAAACTGAAGAGAATCTGGACTCTCATATCTTCTCTTAAAATTGAAACCAGAAGACCAATAGCTCTCTTCTCTTGAGCTATGGTCAACTCCACTTTTCAATCAGGCAAAGAGGGTATTGTGTAAGGGTATATTAATATGTGTTTAACAAGTATATCTCTGAGAAAAGGGAGGAGAAGGAACATGTACATATGACACATTCTTTTGAGTTTAATCTTCATTATTAATATTATATCTATCTCTTTATTAAACCTAAAGAATGAACAAAACAATAAATTGAATCCTGATTTGTAGCTTTTATCAATTTCTGAGTTATAAATGTTCAACCTGAAAATTTACCAATCAGCTTTCTCTGAAGTCATTTAAACTCCAGCACAGTTCTTACACAAATAAGCAATGAGCTGCAGGTTACACAACTATGCTTACAAAAAGCCATATGGGATTGACCTATATCTCTTCAAAGTTATAATTTAGATGTTTAATTCAAAGGTCTTGAAACTCCATTATCCCAATCAGTTTCAATGTTATAGCAGTCTAGGAAACAAGCTCTTAAGAAGCTTTCAAGAAAAGTAGGAAGAAAAGAAAAGGGAAAGCTTTTCCAAAGAAAAAGAAGCAAGGATATTCTTTGTTCAGAATTTCTATAACCTGAAGGCTGAAGTTCCTAAGGACAGAACCCAAAACATCAATTTCAGAGCACAATAATAGAACAGTTGGCAAAACTTTTTTATTAAAAAAAAAAACAAAACCCTCCAGGATCTAAGTTAGGACCTGTTGCCTCAACTTAACCTGGGTGAAGTTCACTGCCATATTTTTGAAAATCACTAGTTCTTTCACTCCTGAAAAATTTGTATTTTATTTCTTTACCTGCCATTGGTCCTAAGGTAAAAATCATATCTCCTACTGTGGAGTATATAAAAGCTCCAATATCTACCTGGATGAACTTGGCTGTTAGGATCTCATGGGACATTTCATCTTCTTTAGTGATTTTTAATTCTTGGGGAAGGGTGAAATCCTCAGAAAGTAGAGTCATGAGAAGGGTACACACATAGACAAAAAGATGTTGAAAAAATAATGAATATCATGTTCCCTATTCCCCTGTACTCATCCTCCAACATTTCTGTTTCATTAAAGCTTCATATCACTTTCACTATTTTGTGCTGTCACAAAAAGGAGGAGGAAGGTGTGGACTAGGAGCAGGAGGAAAAAGAGGAGAAGAAGGAAATAGAATGTTCTCACTTTTCCTTCCAATTATGTCAGCTCTGTTTTTCAAGAACCACACTGTTCTATAATTCCTCTTAAAATTGGATAGACGATACTACTTTTCCTGTTATCTCTTCTTTATTCTATTCATCTGGGCTTATATTTCTTCAGGTTCTAAGACATACTTTGCTTCCCAAAAGAAACCATCTGAGATCCTGGAAAGCCTGCTCCATTCTTCCTCCAATTTCCATTTAACAAGGGTATCCAGGCCAGCCATCTCATTATTTCTTTCCAGCTACCTTCCCTTGGAATTCTCAATCAATACTATGTCCCACACTCATCATCCTCCTTTTCTTTTTTTCTTTTTTTTTTTTTTTGTGTTGTTTTCCCCCATTAGATTAACATCTTTCTTTCTTTTCTTTTTCTTTTTTTTTTTTTTTTTGTATTTATATTCCCAAGCTTACCATGGTGCCTGGTACACAATAGGTTTCTTCTTCCTCTTTTTTAGGTTATATATGTGCAATAGTGTTAAACATATTAACCATGAATCATTTTATGAAGAAGAAACAGAACAAAAGGGAAAAACAATGAGAAATAAATAGCAAAAACCAAAAAAGTGAAAATAAAGGGTTTTGATCTGTATTCAGACTTCATAGTTCTTTCTCTGGACATGGATAGCATTCTATCATGAATCTTTTAGAATTGTCTTGGATCATTGCATTGCTGAGAAGAGCTAAATCTGTCATAGTTGATCATTGCACAATGTTGCTGTTACAAAACAGCAACACAAAATATTCTGGTTCTGCTCACTTCACTCAGCTTCAGTTCACGTAAGTTTTTCCAGGTTTTTCAGTAGGTTCTTAATAAATATTTATTGACTTATTGCCTGTTTCTCTCCTTCCAAGTATGAATTTTAATTGGATGGAATCTTCAAAGTACCTATATTGAAGGAAAAATAAATCTTTAGCCGCACAGATACTCATTCCTCACTGAGCCAGCCAGGTAGATTAGCTATAAACATTGTTGAAAATTTGATTGAAAACTGAGTTCAATGTAGTCTCTTTAGATTAGAACTATTCCAGATTTTTAAAGGAGATTGAAGAGTTCATATTGTACTTAATAGTTTATATGTAGTTGGTTATTGGATTGATGTGAATGAATCTGGGGAAACTATAACTTGGACTCCTATTATTTGAATCTAGTGGCTTTGCTCTCAAGCAAAAACTTTGCAAAGAAATGTCTAAGGTGGACCCCAGAAACAACTTTTTTGTTCCTACTTTGTTGATTACATGAGCCATAGTTGTTTAGATCAATCATTGGGTGTCTAGAGGCAACTAGAGAAATGGACTCACTGCCCAAATTGTGTTTACAAAGCAATAACAACAATAGTGTTTTAAGAACAAGTTTGAGTGAATAAATTATTTTGACTATTATAGAGTCAGTACTTTCCCATGAATTTTTCTGTGTTGCACTTGAGGTATGGAGGGGATATGAAGGAGAGGGTACCCTCTTCACAAGGAGCCATTAAGCACATCTCATAGGTAGTGTCTCCCAGGCTCCAGAGGTCAGGTAAATTAGTGGGAAATTTCTCTAGTATAGACTGGAGCCTCATCTCTGAGGTTACTAAACAGTGACTCTTCCAAAGAATCTTTGCCCAATAGAAATCAAAGGATTTAGACACAATTTGCCTGGATGGACATGTTCTCATTCTAATTAATGGTTTAGACAATTTATTTTGGTCCTGAAGCTGGGCAACAGCACCTTTCTTTAAGTGACAGACTAGGTTGCTTTAAATAGCTTTATAGAATGTGTAATGGGATTATCAGTGGGCACAAGACAAGCTACAGCAGTGTGCCGTGTGTCTATAATTACATAGACATGCAGAAATATAAACAAGTCACGGCTGCTTCAACAACTGCAAACTGTACTCCGGGGATTAGTTTACTGGGGCAAAGGTGCTCTGTAGACCTCTCAGTTCAGGGGAGAGAAAAAGAATGCTAACATCTGTATTATAGATATTGTATATATGTACACACACGTGCTGGTACATGTGTATGTATATATGTATAGTATGTGATTTTAAGCTGCACAGCAGGCGCCAGCCTACATTGGTTAGAGTTTCCTAATCCAATAGTTCCCTTTACCAATGAAATTTTTTAAAATGTGCATGTGTGTGTGTGTGTGTGTGTGTGCTTACATATATACATGGATATGTATGTGCATTTAGGTCTATTTGTAAATATATATTTATATTTAGATATATTGTACATTTATGGATTTATGTGTCTATATATTGCTACATATGTGTATATTATACATCTTATGTGTCTTTATATTGTATGCAATGTATATGTATTTTATACAAACTATATACAATTATATATGCATTAGCAGTTCCCCTACTCTCTGTCCCATAGTATGGTCATTAGAAAGTCCCCACCTCCCACACAAATTTTGATGTCCTCCTTGGGTCATCACGAAAGCACATGCAGTTTATCTGTTGTTCTGTCAGTCCTCTGGGATAGTTGTACCTTCATACACCCCAATAGATCTATAGCCTGATTTTGCTCGTTTCCATGAGAACAGCCTGAAAGTGAATATACTAGAATAGCTTTTTACTGATCTCCTTGAAAGAACATTTGTAGTACTTCAGATTTATTTGCTATTTTTTTATTCTGAATGAGATCATTATTAGAGTGCTCACTTCAAAGTCAGAAAGACCTGGATTCAAATCCTATCACACACACTTATTATTATTTTTTTTAATGGGACTATCAGTTCAGCAAGTTATTTAACTTCTCATGCCCCAACCAGCACTTTAATATTAAGTGATAGGTCCTGTTGGAAGTATGGGGTGGAGTTCCTTAAAAAAGAAATTAGATTTCTCCTCTAAATATGTGAACTGATAGTAAATAATATAAACAGCAAACACCTTTCCATAATAGGTTTTTTCTCAGCATTAGTCTTTTTATTCAAAGAAAAAAGACTCCACTTAATTATAACACATATACAATTGGGATCCCAACTTAAAATTTCAGAGGCATTAGAGAACTTTCTTATGGGATAACCATTGTATCCTTACTATTTAGTTATTTTTCACTGGTGCCCAGATCTTTGTGACTCCATTTGGGATTTTCTTGGCAAGGATATAATTACCATTTCCTTCTCCAGCTTATTTTATAGATGAGGAAACTGAGGCAAATAGGATCAAGTGATTTGCCTAGTAAGTGTCTGATGCCAAACCCTAGGAAGATGTCTTCCCAATTCCAAGTCCAGTGTTCTATCCAAGGTACCAATTAGCTGTCCCCCTCAGTCACCCCCCCCCCCCCCCCCCCCCCCCCCCCCCCCAATCCCTCTCTTAGCCCTGCAAACTTTATAGATCTGCAGAGTTTCTGCAATATACAATCTTAAAGAATGGTTTGGCCAGGGAATGATTAAATTACTTTCTGAGAGTCAGTAGGTCACCAAGAGTTACAGGCATTTAAACTCAGTTCTTTCTGATTCTATACATTTCCATACATGGCCAGCATTTTATCCAATATACCATGGTGCTTCTTGCTTTTAAAAATCAATATTATACTGATTAATAATACTGAAACCTGAGCCAAACTGAGACATTGTCTATTCTCTCTTCACTAGGTTACTACCAAACAATTCACCAGCCTGTGGGGATAATCAGCATTCTTTCAAATGCTGCTTAACATGGGTGGGGAACACAGCAGTAGTCTAGCTGTAAATGAAGAATAATCTAGCTGTGAATAAGCATGAGGTTAGTCCCCTTCAGCATTTAGCCACACCCTAACCAATTATACTCCAGGCACAGCTTTAGCAGGTTGGTTAAAAATAAATAAATCTGTGGGTTGTCAGATTTTCTCTATTTATTTACAGAAATGCTACATAGAATTCCCATTTTGAATGCTTAAAAAAAAAAAAAAACTTTCTTGCTTTAGTTTTAAGAATATAGCCTTATTTTTGTTAACAACAAGGCACTATGCAAGGGTCTTTGCATATTTGTCAGTTTGATTTTGTGACCTGGTTTTTGAGTCCCAATTCTGTTTACTAACTATAGGATCTTTAGGCAAATTACTTTATTTCTAACTCCATTTCCCTCATCTATAAAATTAGGGAATTAGATTACATGATCTTTAAGAAAGTTATTTCTGAGTGTGGACCATAACATAGCATTTCCACTCTTTCTGTTATTGTTTTCTTGCATTTTTGATTTCCTTCTCAGGTTTTTTTCTTTCTTTCTAGATCCAATTTTTCTTGTGCAGCAAGATAACTGCATAAATATGTATACATATATTGGATTCAACATATAATTTAACATATTTAACATATATTGGACTACCTGACATCTAGGGGAGGGGGTGGTGGAAAGGAGGGGAAAAGTTGGAACAGAAGATTTTGCAAGGGTCAATGCTGAAAAATTAACCATGTATATGTTTTGTAAATAAAAAGCCATAATAATAAAATAATAAAATGAAATCTTTAGAAAAAAAAGAGTCATTTCTAAGTCTAATTATATATGATTGTGTGATTCCATAATTCCCTCCCCATCTTCATAAGATTTCATAAAGAAGCCTGAGCGGCCATTTAATTAAAATTCTTCATTTTTACAGAGGAAGAAACTGGGGCTCAGAGATTGTCACTTGCCCAAAGTCACACAACTAGTAAATAGTAAGAGTTGGGCTCCTACTTTCCCCCAGAATTCCCTCCATGCCAAGGCTCTTTAAGGCACTTTCTTCTTCCCTCCCAGAAAAGTTTCACTAAGCAGAATGGAGATCTGAGGTAGACTGCCATTGATCTGAATCAGTTACTTAATTTCTTTCTGCCTGATTCATTTTCTACAAAATGTTCAAGAGTTTTGGATTGAGTAACTGATTCCTCTAAACCACACAAAATACTTACATGCTATCTAAGTAATGATTGTCATTGTATGCAAATAATTACCATTTGTATCTGACCACTTGCACTCTCATATAAATAACTTGTTCTTCCAAATTAACTATTGATACAACTTGTTTGCAAGAACAATTCTGTATCTAGGTGCAAACTATTTTCCAAATAGAGTATGCAGAAATTGAAGCTCTTTGGAGATTTTGACCTAAATGATCCTGCCCAGCTCCAATTAATATCATTTGCCTTTTTTTAGTATTTATGTATCATAAAGAAAGGGCTACTTATTTTGCAATATTTCCACGGTTTCTATTTGGACATTTAGTCTACTTTGTTCATGACCAAGGTGGTGGATTAGGTGGAGCCTGGTTGAGGTAATAATGTTTGAAGGATTGCTAATGGCTAAAATCTGGAGAAACTTGGACTCAAAATCAGATTCTAATGTTAGCTATGTGATTATGAACAATGGACTATTATATATTTGTATAAAGTACAAAACAGAAATATGAGAAAATATTCCTGGCCCATGTAGAGGTGGGAGATCAATAGGTTGCTATGTACTGCACAGGTTTAGACTTTTTTGATATACTGATCATTTGTGCTGACTTTCTCTTTTTTTTTTTTTTTTTTTTGTCTTTAAAAATATTTTATGTATTGTGAGATGGCTTTTTGGTATGGAGAATGGTAGGAATATTAGGGGAAATTATGGTATTATAAAATACTATTAAAATTTATATAATACATAAAATATGACAGTATTATAATATATAACATGTAATATGTGATATATATCATTTCTACTACTACTATGACTATTACTATGATGACAACTTGGCAATAATAATAACTCTACTATTATTAAATGTAGTCCCTATTTCATAGGACTATTGTGAGGTTTAAATGAGACAATGCTAAAAAGCAAGGGTGTCAAGCTCAAAGAGAAACAATTGCTTGCCTGATCCATATTGACTTAGAAAACCCACACATTAAAATTATTTATGTTGTTTTCTATTTTTATTTATTTTCTTAAACATTTCATAATTACTTCTTAAATTTGCTCACTCAGGAGTTTTGCTGGCCTCTTATGGACTGCCATTTGTAAGTTTGATATATCTCCTGTAAAGCACTGTATAAAACAAACGCACTAGAGAATTATCATGGATAATTCTTTAATGGATCCATCGACTTTACTTTCTGCAGTGGTATAGGCACCAATTCATCCAGGATATAATAAAGGGCTATCCCTCCTCAGGACAGTCTGAAGTCAGGTTTGAGATTGGAATGAAATGATACTCTTCTAGAATATCTGGGAGACAGGGAAAGGATATTGAGAAAGGATAAAGTATTAATTAAATTGGATACAACTTCCCTGACTCATGATTTTCCTGAACATGATGGTGTGTTGTCAAAAGCTTGTTGAAGGATCTAGGAACCTATTTGGGCCCTGGCTTTTATATTTAGGTCATTTGGAAGCTAGGACCATGGCCAAGGTCTTTAATTCCCCGAATCAGTTAATAATATATATTTTTAAGGGAAAACCAATTCAGCCTACATAGGGCAGAGGCTTTAGTATATTTCTCCAACCAGACATATCTTTTCAATTTCTTTGAGTCTTGTCTGTGTTCTCTAGAAAATATTCTTTGTGAGGATGATGGAACATGTTTTGCTCTAGCTGTCTTGATGTCATCTGAATGACACATTACTGAAATTTCCATTTGTTATTATTTGTTCTTTTGCTTGATTAGCCAACCTCTTTTCATAATTTTCTTTCCTGAATTATTTCAAACTTACCATCCTAAATCATGATTCCCAATGTGCTACAGTCTAGTGGAAAGATATAGGGTTTCATTAGTATTGGGAACTCATCTAAAGGAAATGCTCTCTATCAAATCAATGTATCTCAGCTCCCCAATCACCATGGGCTACTCCCAAGTTCCAAGGTCAGTGCTCCATCCACTATACAGACAACACTGCTTTGTTCTAGCTTATTTAATATTAAAAAAGTTGGAGATGAGGAGTGAGGGAGGGCCCTGTCTCTAGAAAACCCTGGTAAAAACATAAATATATAATCTGGGTGTATTTGAAAAGGCCCAGTTTTCCTAACCTGAAGGTGCCCTTGAGGTGCCTTCAGAGCATGTCTTACATTGACTTAGCATGGAGGCTTCTGTATCTCCTACCATGTGGGTTGTAGCAAGTTTCCTTTGATTGACTGCTTGCATCTTTAAAACTAGTGAGACTAAGCATTTACATTCTTTTTCTGCTATTTTCTGCTGCTTTCTTTTTGGTTGTGTCCAGAGGGTAAAGATCCCACTTCACTCATAAGAAAGATGCCGTGAACTGAACCAGTGAGAGGGAAAATATTCTCCTCCCCCTTTCTCCCTTTTTGACTTCAGCTCTAACTCCAAGAAATAGACTTGGAGCATTTGTTTCTGTTCTTATTGTTTGTCCTCACTTTGAGGTGACATAGGTAATTCCCATGTGACCTGGGAATTTGAGCCATGACAATGACTATGGAGCCCGAACTGCAGGTAGGGAGGTGAAGTAATCAGACTGGCATGAAAGCCCTGAGGAGGGCTTGGGATTTGAGCCTAATAGGAATTTTTGGATTTGGAACAATCTATGAGAACTGAGGTAAATCATGAACCTAATCCCCTTCTTCTTTCCAGAGGGTGGAGTAATTTTTTAAGTTTTTTTTTTTATTAAAGATTTTTATTTTCAAAAATATGCATGAATAATTTTCAACATTCACCCTTGCAAAATTTTGTGTTCCAAAATTTTTTCCTCCCTTCCTTCCCTCCCCTAGATGACAAGTGATCCAATATGTTAAACATGTACAATTCTTCTATATATATTTCCACAATTTTCATGCTGCACAAGAAAAATCTGACCAAAAAGGAAAAAAATGAGAAAAGAGAAAAAAGCAAGCAAACAACAACAAAATGAAAATACTATGTTGTGATCCACACTCAGTTCTCACAGTCCTCTCTCTGGTTGCAGATGGTTCTCTTCATTACAAGAACATTGGAACTGGCTTGAATCATATCATTTTTGAAAAAGGCCACATCCATCAGAGTTGATCATCGTATAATCTTGTTGTTGTCATGTACAATGCCTGGTTCTGCTTACTTCATTTAGCAAAAATTCATGTAAGTCTTTCCAGGTCTCTCTGAAATCATCCCATTGATTGTTTCTTATAGAAAAATAATATTCCATAGCATTCATATACCATAACTTATTTAGCAGTTCTCCAATTGATGGAGATCCATTCAGCTTCTAGTTCTTTGCCATTACAAAAAGCTGCTGCAAACATTTTTGCACATGTGGGTCCTTTTCCCTTTTTTATGATCTCTTTGGGATACAGACCCAGTAGAAACTCTGCTGGATCAAAGGATATGAAATTTGATAGCTCTTTGGGTATAGTTCCATATTGCTCTCCAGAATGGTTGAAATAATCATTTCTTTACAAAAGCTAATGCAATTAATGATAACTAAAGCTATCAACCGTGAAACAGAACTGGAATTCGAAGCACTACACCCCTACATTAAGGGAATATAATTAGGGTTAGAACCAATGGCTGAGAGTTTAGACACACCTTACCCTCAGGCAGTAGGGTCCAGATGATCTACCTTAAGCATATATACATAGTTGTCTTCTTAGCCTTTTCCCATAAGTGGCTTAGTAGCTGATATTAGCTGGCCTCATTAACTGATTGATATTTTGGACCATGGGATACAGAAGAGGCCAGTTTCACTTGTAAGATGGATGTTAGTGGAATCTGTGTTCTCAGAGGATTTGTGCTCAAGTCTCCAATCTTTTCTCAATTGTAGTTTCTCCATCTGTAAAATAGAGATACTAATATATTTACTACCCAACTTTAAGATGAGTAGAAAGTTCTTTGTAGATTTGAAAATACTATATGAATAGGAGTAATTGTTTTTAATAAGCCCTACATATTCCATGTATTAGGAAGTCTCATGTCATATATCTGAGATAAACATTAAACGACTTTACATAAATACACTTAGTAAAAAATAAATAAAATTTTTACTAAAAATACTGTTACATTTTTTACTTAAATTGTGCCTGCTCATGAGACAATCTTTTCATGAGTATTTGAATCAAAAACATTTATTTCCTGAAGAGACTTCTAGCTAGGTGACTCCAGCAACAGAAACTTATTACATAGTGATATCTACCTAGCTAGTTGGAAGAAGTGGTCATGGCTGCCCGGCTTCATGACTTCTAAACCTGATCAACATCACAGACACAAAGAACATTCAGTTCTTTTACCTCAATGAATAATGAAAACATAAATTCAAGAAAATAGTGGTTAAAATGTGTCCAAGTTCTGTGTTTTCCCTCTTATTTATTTGTTTATTTATTTTTTGGTGTAGCTTGGGTCTGTGTTTAATATAGCTTTTGATATGTTGATACTTCAGTGAACTACTGATCTCACTTGATATGGGGATACTCTCTAATAATGAAGATTATAAACCATACATGACTGCTTGTCTTGCATGACTCTTGTTGATATCCTACAGAATTTCACCACACACCAATTGTCGTGTGGACATCCATAGCTTTCAGCTAAACAAACATTAATAAATTTCTACTGTTCTCAACGTATATTCTAGGTAAAGAGAGACAGAGAGAGAAGAGGGGAGAGAGAAGAAGAGATAAGAGATGGAGAGAGAGATGAAAAGAAGGAAAGAGAGAGAGAGACAGAGACAGACAGACAGACAGACAGAGACAGGAGAGAGACACAGAGAGACACACACACAGAGACAGAGACACAGAAATATATATAGAGAGACACCCAGAGAGAGACAGAGACACAGAGAGATGAACAGAGGCAGAGAGAGAGGAGGGAGAGAGAGATGAGAGATGGAGCAGGGGAGAGAGAGAGAGACATACACAAAGACAGAGAAGGGGAGAGGAAAAAGAGAGGGAGATGAAAAGGGGGTAAAGACACACAGAATGGGGAAAGGGAGAGGGGAGAGAGAGAGAAAAAGAGATAGAGAGAGAGGAAAAGGAGATAGAGAGAAACTAATAGAAGGATCTCAATAATCTAAAGAATATGCTACAAAATGGAATATCTCTACTAATAGTTGACATTTATATAGCATTTGCCATCTATTATTTTAATTGATCTTTACAAAAAACTAAGAGATGTACGTGATTATCCATATTTTGCAAATAGAACGAGGAACTAAGGTTTAAAGAAATTAAATGACTTTACCATGGTCACATGTCTAATAAGTATTTTAAGCATAAATCTCTCATGACTCCAAGTATGCTACTTGTTCCATTCTAATATAGAGGGGAAGATAAATGCAAAATGAAGGTGTAAAAAAGGATTGCTTGAATTGTGTAAAATTTTAGCTGATATAATCTTAGATAATTATTAAACTAAATTATCAAATTATTATAATTATAATATATAACAATTATAATATAAAATCTAAAATTATTAAAGTAAATAAAACATTATTTCTATGATTATTATTAACATCTTTAGAGCTATAACTGTATAAAGTGCCTGTACTTAACTCCAGGGCACTTAAATTTAGGAGATTCTGATCATATTCTCTGTCCTTCAGCATGTAGAAACAACTACATATTGATCAAAATACCTAATTAGTAACAATAATTAGTTAAAGCAGGAAACTACTATATAGCATGTTTTCTCCAAATTCCAGGTCAACTCTCTCTCAACCCCTATCTACTCCCTTCCTTGAAAATCTTAAGTATCCTGGAGTCTCCATGTATGTTGCCAGTGTTCCAGGTGTCTATATTCCCCCAATAGAGTGATATCCTCAATTCTATTCATTTATAAGGCCTTATTTCTCTCTCTCTTTCTCAGAAGTTTCTACTTCTCTCCTTGAAGGATGAAGGATCCTAGCTGAGTCCCGATTGGTGCCCTGGCCAAGCCCTGAATGAGGATGATAGATGACAAGATTTAGACCTTCTGGTCTTGTTTGGATAGAATAATGATCACCATCCTTCTGAGACTAGACCTTCCTGGACTTTTCAGCATGCTAATTCTCATAATCCTCCAGTGAGGCAGTGGTATTATTTTCATTCATCAAATGAGGAAATTGAAAATGTGGAGGTCAAATTATTTGCCAGAGGTTACAGAGCCAATCAGTGGTAGAAATGAGCTGAGATTCCAGGGCTTTAGATTATTGGAGACAATCCCCTATTAATGATAATTAACAATCAGGATGATCAAAGAATGATTATACTGCATTTTAATGCCAAAGCTGAAAATGTACAATTTGTTGGATCTACCTTGCCAATGGATGAGACAGACATACTGCTATATTGACAAGAATTAAGCCTGTTGAGTAGGAACATGTCACGTTCTAGGAAGCAGTTGTAGTAATCCAAGCATGAGGTAGTGAAACCCTGGATCAGGGTGATGATCAATGCATGCTGCAAACCACTGCTTAGATTAGTGTTCTCTAAACTGTGTGGTGGGGACAAAAAGTAGCATGTTACTCCCTGGCAAAAGAAATCTTTGGTGGTGTCCTATTTCCTATCACTTATCAAATCTGTTTCCTAGATTCTTCTGAATGACTTTCATGACCTTTCATAATACAGATGCATTCTATATACCCAAACTAATTTCTTACCTTTCCCCAATTTTTATCTTTCATTATAGTAACATTAATCTTCTTAATATTCCACATACATACTAGGTTCATTTTCCACTCTGTGTCTCCCATTAACATTTGGCATTTATAAAGAGCTTAATTATTACATGGGAATTTAAATATGTTATCTCATTTGGTCCTGAAAACAGCTTTATGAGATAAGTAATATAAATATTACTATCCTTACTTGTAGATGAGGAAACTGAAGCCCAAGTAACAATTCAAGATTACATAACTAGTAAAAGACAAAGGCCAGGATCAATTAAATCAGAGGTCATTTGTTTTCAAATCCAGTTTTCTTTCTACTAGCAAGTTCTGGGCCATTTGCATGGAATGTTCTTCTCCTTCTCTTCTCCCTGTCCAGATGCTACCCATAGTTTATGTCTCAGCTTAAACCCCACTTTTTATATTTAGCTCTTCCTTACTTTTAGCCCCATTTAACCTTGTTCTCAATCTTCTTTTCTGAATTCCTGCAGCATACATAATTAGTATTGCACATTTTATTCTTTAATTATATATATATTACTTACATATATATTTAATTATATATGTTATATATAATATATATTTAATTACATACTCTTTAAGTCTGTATTGTTCCCTATCATTTCAAAGATTAGAGCTGGAAGGAAACAGTGATCATTTAAGACAATAAACTTTGCAAAAATTTCCAAAGGGCATGAAAAAAGTTAAGAAATTTTGCTTCAGATTAGAGGTGTCAAACGTAGACTTGGCAAGTTTCAGGCTTCCCAAAACACTACCTGGTGAGGCCAGAACCATATTAAAATATAGTTTCTACCTGATTTTAATGTGTTGAGGAATTAATAAAAAAAAGTATATAAATTCATGTGGTTTTCTAAGTCAATATCCAACCTACAGTGATTCTTATGAATGGTTTAATAGCCCCATTTTTCTTTGAGTTTGACATGACTGCTGAAGGTCATTTATTCCACAAAAGAATTGTAGAGCCTTAAAATTTTAGCAAGGTTTCAGGGAAAACATATAGGTAGGAAACATTATCATTGTTATTGTTATTCATTTCCAACAACATGGCCACAATGTTCTATCACTTCCTTTGTACTTACTATGAAATTTATTTTCTGACCTGTTAAAATAAAATATAAACTTTTTGCCCCCCCTTTTTTTTCTTGTTTGAATATTCCTCCCTGTAGTTGTAAAGTACTACTCTATCAGGGGTCAGCAAATTACAGCCTGCCTTCTTCTGTATGCCCCTTCTTTTGTATAATGCAGCTACTATATTTTTAAATGCAAAAATATATTTAAAAAACCCACACATTCTTAGCTCATGGGCTATATGAAAGTAGGTATTGCACTGGATTTGAGCTACAGTTTGCTAACCCCTTCTCTAGGTGAATATTTCCCATCTCAAATTAGGTTGTGACCTTGTAAAATGTGTAAATTTTCTACCACAAAAGGCTAAGATTATATAAATATAGAATATATAGTTATTATTTTTTCAATGAGTAGTCTAAAAGTTTCCATTTAAATATTTTTCATTTATTTATCTCTGAAATCACAATTATTTAGTAAGCATTTGAATTAAAAAAAGATACACAAATACTGCATGAAATAGGTATACTAATAGATAATTACACAAATTGAAGATAAATGTGAAGATAGTTGTTATTTTTCTTTATTATACATACTGATTTTTACTAGGAGTCTTGAATTAGAGTGTAAGTTTTCTTGGGTTCTCTCATATTGAGAACAGCCTTAGGGAATGGACTGAGTCAATTTTTCTGAGTACTAGGCATAGCTAATCATGGGAGACACATCACCAATAATCTCACTACTTGATGGTGAATCTTTTTTAATCACAGCAAATTTGAAATAAAGACAAATTTTAAATGGCCATTAGTTCTATGTAGCACCTATCTCTTTCTCCAGTGATAGTAGTAGATTGATAGGGAAAGGGGGAGAAAATTCTAAGGATCAAAGAAATTTTAGACTTTAATCTTACTGTTAGTACTCTAAATATGAGATTCTTGTCCAATGACCAATCAGTCTTGATATTCTTGCTATAAGGGCAGCTAGGTATCACAGCTCTGTGACCCTAAACAAGTCACTCAACTTGCCTCAGTTTCACCAAGTATAAATTGAGAATAATAATAGCATCTCTCTCACAGGGTAGTTATAAGGATCAGATGAAATAATTGTTAAAAACATTTAGCACAGTGCCTGGAACAGAGTAGTCACTATATAAATACTTATTCCCTTCTCTTTTCCTTCCTCTTACAAAAGACCAGAAGCAAGAAGGAAGCTATATACTAAATGGAAGGAAGACTCACAGGGACTCCTTTGGAAGATCAAAGAAAGGAAGTGAGTGAGTGGGTTCTATCACATTATTTTATCATATTATTTCATAGGATTTTTGATTGTGACCTATTCCAGTACTAATGATAAATATTTACAAAAATAAGATCACCACGAGAATAATTGAGTTGGTTACAACATTGATTGTAGAGGAGAGAATGGCAGACAAATTCTATAAAGAATTTGATAAGTACCTTCTCATCAGCTCACCACATTCTCTGATACTTGGTGACTTTAAAGGAAGACTGGGGAGAGGTGAATTTGGGGAGAAATATATGAGGAACTATAGATCAGGAGGAAAAAATGAGAGAGGCTAAAGAATTAAACAGAAGCTTCTATATCGTGAACTTTTTTTTTCCAGAAAAAAGAGTTAGTAGACATTGAACATTACAAACAACAAATAATATCTCAAAGAATGAAATTGACTACATTTTTAATAGACAAGAAATGGATTATTAAAAACATGGGGTGATTCTTGAGTCAGCTATCTGTGAATGGTTAGATCATTGAGTCATTAGAGCTAAAATTAGAATTTATAATAAATAAAAAGAAACTCTAGTAAATGGAAGAGTTGGGATTTGAATTCCAGCCTTGTGACTCCAAGTTAGAGGCAACTAAGTGGCAGAGTACAGAGAATACTGGTCCTGGAATCAGAAAGATCTGAGTTCAAATATGGTCTGAGATATTTACTAACTGTAGCAAATCACTTAATCTTTGTGTGCCTCTGTTTCCTCAACTTAAAACAGAAAAACAGCACCTATCTTACTGAGTTATTGTGAGGACTGAATGAATTAATATTTGTAAAGTGCTTATTAGCCCATAGTTCCTGTTCTATAGTAGGTGCTATATAAATTCTTTCTTCCCTTTCACTTTTTCTCCGGCTGTTGAACAACATATATACTTTTTCATACTTTTAATTTTTTAATATACTTTTCTTAAATAAGATTTTATTCTTTTTCAACAAAGGAAGTAGCTTCTTAATGGTAACAATTAAAATAGAGAAAAATAGAAAGCTTTCTCAAGAGATTTTTGAGCAAGTAAATAAATTCTTGTTACCAAAATAAGGAAGGCAGAGAAGTGGAGCTGTGGGAACAGGAAGGCAACAGATCTTGTTAAAAGCTCTGAGGATGTCAGTTTCCCTACTATTCCTGATGTTGTCTTAATATAGTCTATAAAAGCTGAAAGAAATAAAGTCTCTTTGGTGTTTCATTCTATTTTTAAAAATTTATTTTTCCAATTACATTGAAAACATTTTTGACATTTCTTTTTCAAATTTTGATTTCCAAATCCTCTTCCTTCCCTTCATTAAGAAGCAGTTTGACACGGATTATACATGTGTACTCATGCAAAACTCATTTCTATGTAAGTCATGTTGTGAAAGAAAACACAAACAAAAAACATACCAAAGAAAAATAAAGAAAGTAAGAAAAAATATTTTCAATATACATTCAGGTTTCACCAATATTTTATTTGTAGAGTGACAGCACCTTTCATCGTGACTCTTTTGGAATTGTCTTAGATTGTTGTATTGCTGAGAATAGCTGTCACTCACTGTTGATGATTGTACAGTGTTTTCCTGGTTCTGCTCATTTCACTTTGCATCAGTTTATGTAAGTCTTTCTGCATTGATGTTTCTTAAATTAGTTCTTATACTCTGACTTTAGGGTTAATTGTGCTGATGGGAACAGAGCAAGAGACCCTTTTTGTGGGACAGTTCTGGAGAATCTTGTATGTTCTCCCATGTCAAAGATGTCCCCTGAACTGTTATAAGCTTCTGGAACTATAATGTACCTTTGCCATCAAGCCAGTAACAATTCCATCTCTTTGAGTCTTTCTAGAATATTATGAGTAAGATCAGAATATTCTACTCTTGTATTGATACTTACTAATATACATATCATTTGTCCTTTAATAAGCAATTAGTCAATCCCCAATGATTCCTTAATTCCTCACTATGTGCTTGATGTTGTATTAGTCACTAGGGATTACAAAGAAATGGAAAAGCAATCCCTTCTCTCAATGAATTTACATTCTAAATAGTAAGCTCTTTGAAGGCAGGAATTATATAATTTAACTTTTTTCATTCTCAATGCCCACCACAGTGTCTTATGTATAGTTATTAATATTCTTTTTTGTGGGGGGATTTGAATTTAGCAATATCATTTAATCATCTCCATTTTCTACTAAGGAAATAGGACTCACTGACAACATGTTAAAATAATTCCATAGGCATTTTAGTTGAACTAAATTAAAAAGATCTTCATTTAAAAATTAGTTTCATTCTTAATTCTGAAATTGTCTTCAAATGTAGGGATAACTTTTCTGGTTCATACTATTATTTGACCAAAATATACTTACAAATGATACAATGAGGTATTAAGTATTACTCTTCTGGTTGAAGCAAAAGTGAGCCTGATTGAACAATAATAAACATTATACCTCCATGGGTCTATGATATCAATGATGTGATCAATATCGCTGACTGTAGAACACAATCCCTCAGAACACAACTGTCTGCATTCTGTTCCATTCGTTTCTATGCCTTTTCAAATATATCCTCTAGAAGATACTTGTACCTTTGGGTATATATTGGGTATTTCTATATCAGGAATTCTCAACATATGGGGGGGGTTCTAGGACTCTATGAAATTAAATGAGAAAACTGCATCTTTAATTTCACTAACTTGTCGCTTTAAGTGAACTTTGTCTTCAATTATAAATTAAAAAAAAATCATTTTGGAAAGGAATCCCTCTCCTAACTATCAAAAGGACCCATGACACACAAAAAGTTAAGGATCCTTGTTCTAGAATCTCTTCACATTGCATGGTTATCAATGGGATATGTGAAACATGTATTGATTTTCCCTCTTTTAAGCTATGTGACAGACCCATCTCCTTTTCTCGTCACACATCTCTTTCCTTTAGGTCAGGAACAGTTTTATTTTTGCTTTTGTATCCCCTTTACATAAAATAGTGTCTTATATTTTGTAAGCACACATCATGATAAATATTGGTTGTATCAAATCAAATCAAATGTAGTTATTTCAAAATAGAAAAAAGAATTCTTGGTTTGGAAAGTGATTCTTAAACACTGTTAAATATGACAGTTTCTTAAATGTTTTGTCATGACTTGCCTTCCCTTCATGGAGCTTCACAGACATATGTATGTGTGTATATATGTAAGTATGTGTACTAAAATTCCAAGAAGTCTCAATGGGAGATTCAAAATTTTGATTAAGTGATATTGGTAAAACCAACATAATTTTTTTTTAATGTTCCCAACTCAGAGTTTAATGATATGATGGTAATAACATCTAAAACTATGAAATTGAGAAGAGAATTAATGGACCTGATAAAATACATGTGGGAAAAATTCTCAAGGAGTAATGTTCTTTTAAAAAACAATAATTTTGTATATTTTTATTTTAAAAACATTTTTATTATTTTTATTGGTTTTGTATTATCAAAACATATGCAAGAATAATTTTTTCAACATTGACCCTTGAAAAACCTTGTGCTCCAATTTTTCTGCCCCTTTCCCCTAGATGGCATGTAATCCAATATATGTTAAATATGATAAAAATATATGCAAAACTAACATAATTTACAAAACCAATAAGATATGGAATCTCTAAATTTCATACAAGTGCAGAACTTCTGACTAGAAGTTCCCTTTTACTAACAAATTTCATGTCATCTAAAGGTATCCTTTTCTTCAGATAACCAAACATTTTGTTTGTAGACATAAATGAAATGTTATTGGAGCACCAAAGGTAGGATAAATCTAACTACATTTTGGAGTTAATCAAATATGTTAGGGTCAATCAATTTCAGTCAGATTCAAAAGCTTGAGATGATTGAATTTCAGTAATGGCCAATTTGTGTCTTATGATAATATTTAGATTATATGTTTAATGTATATTTGCAGTATTGTATGATTTTAATAGTTTCTGTTTCAAATTGCTCAAAGATCTTTTAGAAATATTTTGATTTTCATAGTAGATTTCTGAGATATACCTGTGTTACAGTAGAAAAAATGCTAGCATGGAACATTTCTATATAGGGTGGGTGACTTTAAATTTCAAGCCCACAAACAAAAATTCCAGAGATTAAAAGAATGGCTTATTGTGTGTAGATTGACTGGAGTATAAATACATTGAAATATTGAAGAGAAGAATTATTTTGAATAGCATATTTTCATTTTTAGTAATGCCTTTTGTTTTTATTACAATTTTTTTCAACATAAAGTCACTCCTTTGATCTTTCCCTTCTAAGAAAGAAAAGCATTTTAGCAAACCAGATAATATAATCATATAAATCATGTATGTCTGATAGACTGAAACACCTTCCTCCCAGCATCTCCTGCTTCTCTTCCAAGAAGGAGTTATATTACATCATCTTTTCTTTGGAACTGAGATTAGCATCAGATTTTTGATGTCTTTTATTGTTGCTTATGTCTAGATTACTGTAGTCACTATTTACATAGTGTTCTCATTCTGCTTACTTTATTTTTTGTCAGACAAAGGAAATTTCTCCAAGTTTCTCTGAATTCTTTGCAATTATAATTTTAAAATAATGCAATGATATTTTATTACATATATATGTGTGTACATATATACACGTAAACTAATATTGTTGTCATTCTCTAATTGATAGGCACCTATTTTGTTCCATTCTTTTGTTATCTCAGAAAATGCTGCTGTAATACTCTGAATGTAAACTTTTCCTTTTAGGAGGCATTTTGGTGTGGTATTTTTATTTGTGGAATAGTGATTTCACTAAGATCATATAGTTGAGAAGTCTAAAGCAGGGATCTGTTTTTCTAATCCAGTCTTCTATTTCTTGACTATTGCTGCCTTTCATTTCTATGCTTGGTTGACCCACTGATGAGTTACTTTGGCACTATCTTGCATACCCATAAAATATGGATCACTAGAGTAAATAATTGTGTATTTGAGGATCATGGTGCCTTTCCTGTATATTTCTCTAATGCTCTGAAGATCTAGGGAAATCCTGCATAATAATCCATCGTATTAACTTCAAAGCAAATCTATTTCTATTTTTAAAATTTTGAAGTCCAATTAAGCCAATGTCATTGTGAAACTTTTTATTGCAGGAGCCTATTTACAACGGTAGTTTTTATAAAGGCCCTTATTTTCAAAGAAATGCCTGCTGCATATTTACATAATGGGCCTAGACAATGACTAAGGAGCAAATTACATAAAGATTATTACATGTACTTAGCGTGTGTTCTAGCCCTATGATTCACAAGCCAGCTTGTTTGAATTGCATTTACAGGCAGAGGTGTCTTTAAAAAAAACATTAAGGAGAGCAAGAATTGTGAAAGAATGCTAGTCACTGAAAGCCTTTGCCTAGATCTAATACTTTTTATAGCTAGAGACAATGCTGAGATGTCCATTTAATTTGGAAGCAGTGTTATGAAACACCAAGGAGCTTTCCACAACTACATTGCCTCAACAAGACACTTATTCCATTATAAGAACTAATTCAAGACTTAAACACTAACCACTACTTTGTAAATATCCCCACTGTTCAGAAAGCTCCTATAATACCAGGTTTGGTTATAGTAGGAAGGGGTTTTGGAGCCTAATCTTGATCACATGTCTAGGATTGAGAAGATGCTTGCTTTTCTCTGACAATGTGGAAGTAGAGAGATATGTCTTTTGGGTTCTTTTTGGGAACTTTTTGAGTCCCATGCTTTTCAAAGGTGGTATACTGATGCAAATTTGAAGTTCTTTGTGCTGATCCTCATGAGAGAGTGACAGGTTTGACTGCCTTGGGATATCAAAGTACTTCCCTTACACATGTTAAAAGTGTAAACTAACATAGGTGACTGCCTATCACTGAGTTTTCATCCTGGTGGAAGACTGATTCTATATGAATAAGAATGTAGTTTAGTGGTCACATCTATCCAAATATGGGCTGTTACCTTTAAAACAACTAGCGTCCCTAGAGATTGTTAGTCCTAATGTAAAATGAGTTTCCATTAATTATTTTTATTGAAGTTTTTATTTTATTATTTATTTTATTATCTAATTAAATTTTTGAGGATCCATTATATCCAAAGCATTTTCACAAAATAAATTAACTCTTCTCTTATATTATTTGAATGCCAATATATGTTTGCTTAAAAGACTATTACAGAGAATATCATAGGGAAAATGCTCACATAGTAGTCAGAAGAAGCAAAACAAGAACACTCTCAAAGTCTGTATGAAGAATTTTAGAATTGATTGTATGTTATGGGAAACATGGCAAAGGATCCACCTAGCACAGTGTGCCTACATTAAAGTGCTCTATGAGTGAAGGAGAACTTTAGTAGCACAAAAGAAATGTGAGATGCAATGTTGACATGGACTATTTGTGCCTGTATTGTGGAAGTGCCTTCTGAGCTGTGGATCAGCCACAATCAATCAGACTGTACCTTGATATAGTGATGTCATTTAGAGCTTGAGGGACAACAACTAACCAATCAACCAACCAACCTTTGGTAAGTTGGTCATCTTCTCTGAAATGTGGTTTCCTCATCTGTAAAATCAATATTTTGGACTAGATGACCTATATTGATCTATGATCTTTTGATGTTCTGCTGAGAGATGGAAAGAGTTATAAGAACAAAGGTGCAGAAAGAAAATATGGAATATGATTGGATCATATCAAACAGTCTAGTTAGGCTGGTGCCCAAGTGGGAATGAAGGATTCTAGAAAATAAGTTTGGAAAAATATGTTGTAAAAAGCCTTGAATATCAGATGAAGAAACTTGTAGGAACATAAAATTATAGTCTTAGAGCTGGAGTGGACATATGACTATTTACTTAAACCTTCTGTTTTTGATGACTTGTTCAAAATCACACAGAAAATAAATGTCTAAAGTTAGGATGTCTTCTGATTCTGAGTACCTAGGCAGCATAGTAGATAGAATGCTAACACTGGAGTTAGAAAAAGTTGAGTTCAAATCTCACTTATTAGACACAATAGTTGTGTGACTCACTTCATTCTTTACCTCAATTTCCTCATTTGTAAAATGAGCTGGAGAAAAAAATAGCAGACTACTGTAGTGCCTTTGGCAACAAAACCCCAAATAGGATCATGAAGAATCAGTCATGACTGAAAAAAAGGAAAGACTACTAAAGGTCTTCTGATTCTAATTCTAGCATGTTTATCTATATCACTCTGTCTTCTTTGAAGATATCAAGAGAGGAAAAAGATTATTAGAGTGTTGAGGAAAGCATTATGTTTAGAATCTTGTTGTTCAGTCATGTCTGACTTTTTGTGATCCTAGGTGGGATTTTCTCAGCAGAGATAATAGAGTGGTTTGCCTTTTCCTTCTCCAGCTCATTTTACAGATGAGGAAACTGAGGTAAACAGGGTTAAGTGACTTGTCCAGGGTCCTAAGGCTAGTAAGTGTCTGAGACCATATTTGTACTCAGGTCTTCCTGACTTCAGGATCAGGATCCTCCACTGTACTACCTAGCTGACTCTGGGTTTAGAGTCAGCATATCCAATTATCAGACTTGGTTGTATAGCTCCTAACTAGCTATATAACCTTGAGTTACTACTTCTGTGAACCTCAATTTCCTCATCTATAAAATGGAATAACAATAAATACCCTGCTGACTTAATGATGAAAGTGATGAAAGAAGGTCTGACCAAACACTCTGAAAATTAAATAGGACCTCATGCTAATTAATAGCATAATTTAAGAGACTTTGGGAAAAACCCCAACTTCTCTGGGTCTCAGTTTCTTCAGCTGTGAAAAACAGGGTTTAGACTAGATGGATGGTGACTGAAGTTCCTCCATCTTTCTAAATCTGTGACTAAAAGACTTTATTGAATTTGTCCAATCAACCTGAAGTGGCATATCTCTTCCCACTGATCCACCTGTCTACATGGCATTGCTGGTCACAAACCCTATTCCCTTCCATCTTGAAACCATCAACTAGGGCAGTATTTCTTTAAGAACCCTCCTTGAAGCAGCTTTTTTTTTAATAGTTCCCTCTGAAAATGACCTCAGTCCTCCTAACTACTTGTTAAAGGATTTTTTTAGAGCAATAACACCTGGAGGCTCGTTTATCATTGTCTCTGCCTACTAGCTATCCCACCTACCCACTGAAGAATGACTGCAGAAATAATATTTATGCAATAAACCATTTAAAATATGTGAAAGAAGCCCTTCTGTGCTGAAGGTAGAGATTACTGAGCTATTTGCAGAGGTTTTAAATGTCAGTTGGAGCTGGAAGATTGGTTGCTTTGCAAACACAGAGGGTTCTTACATCACTTTTACTTGGGAGAAATACATTTCATTGGAATCCAATGTGACAAGTGGCACATTAGTAAGATCCAAGAATGCATAAATTTCCATTCTTGCTTCTGTTGAAATGCTTTATTCTGTGTTTTTGCTGGGGTCTTCTGGGCCAATATAAATTCATAAAAAACAATTCATTAAGGGGCTGAGAGAAGTTGGTTACTGCTTGTGCTACTAGAGACCAGGGGTGAGAAATGGAAATAGAGGAGCAGAAAATCAAGAGTTAGGACACTGGAGGGGAAGGAGGAGCCAGATGTTGGCTTTCAGGAGCAAATCAAAAATCCTGAATCCATGCTAAGGGATGGGAGATAGAAAGGAAAAAAATGAAATAACTCTTGTCTTCAAAAATATTTACTATATATTGTATATATGTATATGTGTATATATATATAATTATTATTATTACTATATAGTTAGTCTGGGAGGGGAAAACCCTCTGTTTCTGGCCAAAAGAAAAACAATTGCTATTTATATTCACTCTGAACCAGTAAAAGAATCCATTCTTTGCCTCATTTCTTACCTAATCTTAATCACTAATTGGAGTTGCCTCAGTCAAACTGAGATCTGTTAAAGACCTTAGCTTAAAATGGACAATTTTCCCACTGTGTCCAGTGTCATCTTCAGTTATTCTGTCCTATATCTTGCCACTGCACTCAGAAGGCTCAAGACATAGGGAACTCTCAGAATTTGTTGACAGGGGATGATATGCTCATAAACACACTTCATGTAAATTGCTTTGAGGATGGAGTACAATTTGGAAGAGATTTTGAATGGAGGGGATGCAATAGAACAGGAGAGAAGTGATAAGATTTTGAACTAGCTTGGTAGTTGGGTAAATAGGTAAGTATTTATGGAAACAGCAGTGTAGCAGTGCTGTATAGTAGAAAAGCAACCTGGACTAATAGCATGACTCTGGGTTATGGTTCTGGCACAAATGAACTTTGGGCAAGACATCCTTTCTCTAAATATGCTCCCAGAGTACAGTGGAAAGGTCTCTCTTTTAAGAGTTTGGAGATCTGAGTTCAAATCCCAACTCTGCCATTTAGTACTATAGAACCTTGATCCTCAATTCCCTCATCTGAAAAGAGAGAAGGTTGGACTAACTGATCTTGTCTAACTCTAAACCTATGAGCTATGATCCTATGACCCTATGGCTCTTTCTAGTTCTACTTATAAACTTTGACTATTTATTTTGAACTTTTGGTGAAACCTATAGACCATGTCTCAGAATATTATCTTTAGATGTAAATAATAAAATGTTACATTAAAATACAGTTCTTAAAATAGAATTTAAAAGGAAAAAAGGCACAATTGTAGACCTTAGTTAAGAATCCTTGTTTTAGAACAGTGGTGGGAATCTTTTATTTGCCAAGGACCATTTGGATATTTATAAATTTGCAGGCCATGCAAAAGTATCAACTTAAAGAACTCAAGTAGTGGGAAGTTGTGGTCTCCTTTAGTTGTCTCTCTTACTGTAGAGAAATGAGGTTCTCATTTTCAAAATAAGACAATGATCTCTAGGTCATTTTTAGCTTTGGTTATCAATCAGTGCTTTCACAGGTTCTCAAACTTTTTCTATAGTAAACCTTTTCTATAGTAAAATGGAAAGTTCAGAAAATTTCATCATGACCAATTCAATAACAGGAGTTTTCTGGACTCCTCCATTTACGCTGAAATCCTGGCTCTTGGTGACCCTTTCCATTCTTCTTATCTGACAAGCTTTAGGTGCAACTGTGATGGTAATATAGGTGGGGCACTGATGGGGTGGTAAGCAATAGTTCTTGAAAGTTGCTGGGTGTGTTTCTATAAGGTTGAGTAGTAATAAAGAATGAGTGAAACAGCTCAGAAAAATCTTCAAGAAGCTATTTGAGAACATAGGTGTTTGAGCTTTGTTTTTTGCTGCTTTCTGCCTTCCTTAGGGTGACTTTGCATGGCTATCATTTTTTGGATTATAAGGATTGTGTTTATCATCTTATTTTGTACAGAACCAGCCCCTCAGCATATGACTAAGCTATATAATATTTCTGCTTTTGCATCTAAGGAAAACTTTTCTTTTCTTTGACTATATTATAATTTCTGAATGTGAGGTCAGCTGCACTGGTTAGAGGGGGCTGACCGAGGTTGTAGATTATATTCCAAATCCAGAACAAAATAGTATAAAGAGAAACTAACCCACTGTTAGAAACTGCACCATTGAGACCATCTGCTAATGGCCACAAGGGGGAATTGGACAAGAGGGCATGTGTCAATCAATCATCAAGTATTTATTAAACATCAACTATGTACCATCTACTGTACTGAGTTCTAACATATGAAGACAAAAGCAAAATAATCCCTGTTCATAAGGGCTTTATATTCTAAAAGGGAAAGACCAAATACATATACAGACAGGAAGAAAACATATAAAAATACATTCAAAAGCATCTTAATTGAGAGTGGGAGGAGATAGTAATTGCTGAAGGATTGAGGAAAGACTTCAGACTTATCATAGGATCATAGCTTGAACTCAAAAAGAAACTTCAAAGCCAATCAGCACAACTCCTTTGTTTTACAGATGGGAAAGTTGAGGGTCGAAAAAATAACTTTTTAATACGTTTTCAAGTATATATTGTCCATTCTTCATTTTTGAAGAGGATCAATGATATAACAGCTGATGTCTTGACTCATGCATGAATTGGATATGAGTGAGACAGAGATGCACAGGTCATCGGCCTTATTCTTTCTTCCAGAATCAGTGAAGTTTATGTATGATCTATGTCAAATTGCTTTCCATTTTAGAAAGGAAGAGGGAGAAAAATTTGGAACTCCCAAAACTTTAAAAATGAACATTAAAATTGTTTTTAGATGTAATTGAAAAAAATACTATTAAAAGTGAAAAAATTTTTAAAAGAATATAAAAAATAAAAGAGACGTGAAATCTATGATGATAATATCTGGCTTCATAAACAGACTCACCCTTCATGGGTAATCCCACATACTTTCCCGTCTAGTCCTGAAAGCTCAGTGCAAACAACCTTCCAGTGACTATTCTAGCAAAAAGACTATTGAGGATGACAACGCCTTTCATCAGTCCTCAGAAAGCAATGTCTCACTAAGGATGCACACAGAGAAAGCATGCAGTCATAGCTCAGCATGGTACATCTAAGCTAAAGGGTTCACATATGGTATCTCAACTGTTAGAAGTTTTTGTTTTTCATGGTTCATATTTAAGAAAAAAAATCAAACCCCATTCTTTTCTTCTTGAGGCTTCTGTGAAAAAGTCACATGAGTATTTGGAAAGATGAAACAGGATTGACTAGCAAAGAAAGGCTGCAAATTTTTCCTGTACTGCTGATCCCCATCATTTTGCAGATGAATGCCTTGCCTTAGGAAAACATTTGTTTTACTAAGTATATAAGCAATTGGATCTTACTAAAATTGGGTCAGAATTTCTTGGGCTTTTTTTTTTTTTAATTTTTATTTTTTTACAGCGAATGTTATCCTCTGGCCCAAAATCCTCAGCAAAATCAGGAATTCAAAGAAGTTTGTCAGAATATACTTCAAAACAAGTCACCAAGTCATAGACATTATGGATGACTACTAACAAAAACAAACATTTCACTACATGACAAAAGTATGCCAGGTGCTCCCCAGACATTTACCCAGGTACACCCTGTACAAGAAAGACTGAAGTAAGGAAAGGAAAGAAAGGGTGAAAATTTATATGAGAGAGAAGAATCCATTCATACCTATGGGCAAGTAAATGATCTGACATATTCCTAGCTTCAAGTTGACAAGCTCTGGATTCCTGTAGTGTGTACCCAACCTGTAAAAATACTCACCTGCAAGGGTATCCTATCATAATATCACATTTACACACTTCTACATTCCAATTCCTTACAGCTGATAAATAGTTCTGTCTGGAGCAAAAACTGATGTGCACAATGAATACAGAATTAGGAATTGTATTATTTGTCACTCATCCAACCTATTTCCCCTTGTGCTACAGCTGTAGTTTCTACCTTTTAGAACTAACTCTCTTAACACGTTCTGGCTGCGTGACCCTGGGCAAGTCACTTAACCCCAATTGCCTCAGCAAAAAACAAAAAAACAAAAACAAAAAACGACAACAACAAAAAACCCTAATTCATTTTATTCTTTCATTCAACTATCCATTTTTTCATTCAAAAACAATTTAGAGAACCTTGGTCATAGCGGGAATAGGCATTCCAACAAATACCTTATCTATAATGTTGCTGTTTTTAAAGGTTCTCTACTCAGTTTCTACAGGTGAATCAGAGCCACCAATAGAAAAGAAGCCATTTAGAACTAGAAGAAATCTTAGAGATCCTCTAGATCTATCTTCTTATTGTGCAAATGAGAATACTGAGATCCAGAGAGTGAATTGAGTTATCCACATTACACTGATGTACACTATAATTGAGTTATACACATTGGACTCATGCAAAGTGAGACTACAAGTCAGATTGCTCATCTCCCAGTCCAGTGTTCTTTACAATGAGTCCTGACTTCCAGTAACAGATTCTACTTATTGTGCTTTCATAGTTATTTTAGTGAATAGACTACTAGATGAAAAAAGGTTAACATTTCTAGCCCTGATGTAACCAATGATTTGCTCCAAGAGTCATTGAAAAATGCCATTTTTCCAAGGTTCTTTTAAATTCTAAATCTATGATCCTATGATCTTACTAGGATTCACCACCAGAAATAATATGTTCAGTTTCAGATTTGCATGTCATACTACATTAGAGATGATGCAACATAAGCTGATAGATATCATCTGATTTTATATATATGTGTATGTATGCATATACATATATTACATATATTTATATATGTATATACATATGCACATATATTCTGACAATATATCCTGTATTATTGAGATTGTAGAAAAGAAAGTTAATATGATGTCAGTCATTACAGAAAGATGATTATTCACTAGAAACTATCCCAGTGACAGTTTAGGAAGTGCCCTGTGAAATACAATGCATATGACTTGGTTGTTGTAGATGTTTTAGGAATATGAGAAAACCTATGTAAGCACAAACTCTAAAAGTCAAGAAGTTGCTAAAAGTCAAGATGCTGCAAGAAGTGAGCTAGGGAAATCTTCTGTGTTTTACTACTACTACATAAAAGAGAGGCTGCTTGATCTGAAAATCCAATAATTCAATAAACAATCTATTAAACACTTATTCAGTGCCTACTATGTGCCAGGGAATGATGCTAAGCCTAAGAAAATAACCAATCGCTACTTTGTTAGACAAAAAAATCTTGCTGCCAAGTCGAAAGAACTTTAGTTCTCAGATTACCATCTCTTATTTCATCCTCGAGAAATCTTCTGTTTGTAATTTTCCTTCCAAAATGGGCATTCCAGCTGCCTTAGAGAGGCTTCTGATTCTAAAAGTGTGCTATAGAGTAAAGAACATTGGAGTCAGGGAACCAGGGCTTGGACCTCACTTCTACCACTTACCTTCTGTCTTGGACAAGTAATTTAATCTTTTTTGGTCCTTAGTTTCCTCTTCTGTAAAAGGAGGGAGTTGAATTCTAAGAACCCTTGGAGATCTTTATCTGTGAATCAATTATATTTTCTCTGTAAACTGAGGATCAGAACTGTCACAAGTCAATTTTATATGAATTCGAGTAGTGTGAATTACAGATAGCCAAGTGCTGCAGTGGACAAAATGCTGGACTCAGAGACAAGAAGACCCAAATTTAAATCCTACCACTACAGACACTACTAGCTGTGTTACCTTGATCAGTCTACTCAATTTCTCTTTGTCTTATTTTCCTTATCTTTTATAATGGAGGAAGGGAAGGGACAAGTATTTATCAAGTGCCTATTATTTGCCAGGCACTGTGTCAAACAGAGCTTTAATGAGTTCCACATCAAGGGGTTAGGGGTGTGGTGATTCCATGATCTAGAAAATCTGCATGAAAATTTTTGGCTTTCCCTTTATATTGGAGAAGTCTGAATAATTATGGTACTAAAACATAAAACATGTTGATATTATACAATGTTATATTTTATGCATTTCTGAGTTTCTAAACTTTTCCTGTATCATATGCTGGCCTTCATATGTCATCTGTGGCTCCTAAAAAACTCCTCCCAAAATCCTATTTAATTTCTTATGCTGATCTGTGAAGCCAGAATGGAAAAAGTTGTCCTGTAGAAGGGATAACTGTATTCTTTTAGGTA
Organism: Sarcophilus harrisii; assembly: GCF_902635505.1. Classification (NCBI taxonomy): domain Eukaryota; kingdom Metazoa; phylum Chordata; class Mammalia; order Dasyuromorphia; family Dasyuridae; genus Sarcophilus; species Sarcophilus harrisii. Next base: position 563,082,161 of record NC_045426.1, on the reverse strand, counting down.
CAAAAGAGATTGGTGAAAGGTATAAAGCAGAGGTTCCAGATTTTAACGTTGAAGAACCAGTTAGAATTTCAGACTTTAACGCTAAGATGTCAGACTCCTAGTTCTATTTGTGACTTTGCTAGAGTATAGTTTCTAGTTTATTAGGTAACAAACAACACAAAAGCAGGGAACATGTCTTATCTAAGCTTTATTCTTCCTAGCACTTAGTATAGAATGTTCCACTATGCAGTTAGTTTAATGATAACCCTTAAGAGCTCTCCACTCCCACCTACATAACCTCTCTCAATATGACAGTAAACACGCTGTCAAGCAAGTCTTGGCGAAATGAAAATTGTAGTCAATCAACAGCTTATTTTGAATAGATAATGCACAGCAACTGATTTGACATTTCCTCTCTTTCCTTCTCCTCTTCCTGCCTCAATACATGGATGAGTGGTTTGGGTGTTATGCAAATTCCAGTCTAAATTGGTCATACAGAGATTGTGACGATAAAACAGACAGAGTCTAGTTCTTGACAAACCTAGCTGAGCCTTTGTAGAAAGAAACCAAAAGACCCACATGATGTGATGTTCAATAATTAGACACCTAAGTGAAAAGATAAAATGTGGACAGGAATCAAGAAATGTGTCTAAACCCATCTTAGACATTCACTAGCTGCTTGACTCTGGCCAAGTCATATGCTTCCCGAGTCTGATTCTTCATCTGTAAAGTGTGGAAAACAATGGCATTATCTACTTTAAGGGATTATTGTGATGAAACTACAATGTAAATCTTAAAATGATTTTTAAAAGAGAGCTATCATTATTATTGCTGTTGTTTTTTTGTCTATCATTTAGTAAGACAGTAGTTCATGGGAATTGCTTATGGGGAAAAATGGAGGGATAGGGCTTTCTTGTTTGACTTTATAGCAAATTCAGTTATTATACATTTTTCAATAATGAAAGAGCTAAAAGATGTCAAGATGGATATTTTTCTATGAGCCTTCATCTTTTTATGGAATAAGAAATTTGCAAGCTACCATCTTGTACTAGGCACTTTTAGTACCTGAAGAAGCCTAGAGTCTGAGAGTAAAAGTAGGGAAATGGACCTATGCTAGGGTGGGAGAGGGGAGGAATAGATTCTATCCTAAAATGATGAAGGTGATAAACATCATCAATATTAGTGTTATAGATGTCCCTGACAACATTATCAGGTTATCCAAGAATTATCACTTATATATTCTTTAAGCAGGAGAATGTTGATCTTCTTGTTCTTCTCCAAGAATATGTCTAGGGTGACTGCTACACTATGTACTGTTTGATTACTCTACCCTCATGCCATCTATTTAATTTTGTTATGTTCTGCTTTTGTGTCTCAGTTTCTTCCATACATTGCCTCTATACTAATTAGACCAAAACATTTTTTCAAAGTAGTATAGTATCAGAGGATATAAGTTCAAATCCCAATACAGCCATTTAATTATATACATCACCTTTGTAAAGTCTTCTAACTTCTTTTTCTTTCCTTTGAATTTCTTTCTTTCTTCTTAAAAGACTCCCCCCCACCCCAATTACATGTAAAAACAATTTTAATATTCTTTTTTCCAAATTTTGAATTCCAAATTTTCTCTTTTCTTCCCCTCCTCCTCTCTCCATTGAGAAGGCAAGCAGTTTGACATAGGCCAAACATCTTAGGGCCTCAGTTTTCTCCTTTATAAAATGATGGTGGGATTGGGATAGGTTAAACGGCCTTTGAAAGCCCTTTCAGCTTCAGATTTACGGTCCTCAGTTTCTCTATAATAAACATGAAGGAGAAGGGAGAAAATTTGGATTAGGAAGAATCAAAAAGTTACTATGCCTGAATACTTAAATGCTTTGGAACATCAGAAATGCTGCTTGGCTCTAAAAGGAAAGTGGAATATTTGATGGGACTGACAGAAATTTCCCTGGGGTATATGCAAGCAGGATGAGATCTTTGTTCCCATGTTCCTGCTTGGACACCTTCTCAAACATTAGATATTGATGCTCTTATACGCATGTGAAAGGTCAAAAATTCATCCCAAACTGTGAAAAAAGAAAATTCTGTGAGAATTCCATTTTTTTCACAGCAATTCTGTGAGAATTCCATTTTTTCACAGAGGCCTCTCTCTAAGAAAATAAATCTGCAAATAATTAGCCCTATTCACTCTAATGAGGACTTGGGAAATGGGTCACTTTGGGAGCTTAATATCTATCTTATTTCCTCCCCTCCATATTAGAGTAACACATTCTAAATGTGATCCTATAATGGGGATTTCTTCCTGTTTCAATGGGTATACTTTTGTTGCTTTTCTCCTTTACATTTAAGTCTTTCGGGCCTTTAGGCTTGGTGACTTTCAAAAGAAACCTGAGGAGTCCCAACTCCAAGTCCACTTCTCTCCAGATTTCCAGTTAATAAAACAATTTGACACAATCAATCAATCAATCAGCCAGCATCTCTTAGGTGCCCACTCTCATCCAGACACTGTACTGGCTATTTAAGATAAAGAGAACAAATACAATAATCCCTACTCTCAATGAGTTTACATTGACTCTTTTGCCTCTTTCTTCTTGACATTTCCTTTCTTCTGAAATCCCACACAAATAAAAGATTGTTTGGAAAAAATATCTTTTTTAATCTCCTTGTTTTCATAAAACTACTTGTGGTTTTTCTTAAAGATAAAAGAAAAAAAATACAATTAATTTATCAGTACTCCCAAACTCACTTGACAAACAGTTTTTTTAAAATAATTTCAACAAACCAAAACAAACCTGTGTAAATTGTTCAAGAAGCCAGAATTTCTAGCTCCCACACCAGATTTTCCACATGGCATTAGTAGCTACCTTTGTATGCTGAATAAATAACAAACAATAAGGAATTGATACTGTTCCTCTGTTCCTTGCTGAGTGACTAAGCAATGCTAAAGAGGTCTTTTTTCTTTAGTTTTGAAACAAAATGAATGACTCAGTATTTTATAACCTTGGGTTTTCTGCCCTAAACTCAAGAAATACCATGATTTCTAATCCTTCTGCTCAACTCCAATCTGTGGCACAGATCCCTCTCCCTAAGATTCTTGGATATTGGTCTGAACGGAGCCCAGTGTTTGCCCAGTCATGCCTTTTTTAGAGGTAAGAGAATATATAAAAACTTGCAATAGAAATCATTCAGTAATTATGGATATCTCTATGTGACCACTCCCAGTTAGACAGGGTTTGAGGTTAAGTGGTATTACAGGAGGGTTTAAATACCAGCAATGTAATAACACAATACACTATATAATTAAGCAATTATTATGATCTCAATGATGGGTGTATTGTTATTGTTTTGACCTACCTGACCCAAGTTGGCTATAGTAGTAGAACTGAAGCTTGAATCAACATAAACAACCATTTTTTTTACCCTTGTTCACCTTTCTGTGTGACCTGCCATAGGTTCAGCAAATGTGCAGTTATTGCCATTGTCTTTCTAATGAGAATTAACTTCATTTTCATTTTCTATTTATGGATTCGGTTACATATGGTGTCTTCTCAATAGACTGTTAGTTGTTTGAGATCAAAGACAGTTTCCTTTTTGTATTTGAATTGTTAGCATCTAGTGCAGTGTCTGGCACACGGTTGACATCTAACAAATGCTGATTGACCCACAGTATGGTTCTTCTAGCTGGTGGCCAACCCTGGCTGGTTAATCCAATATATCTACAATCCATATATGTGGTAGAATTAGGCTTTGGTCATTACAATGCCTCATTATAGTTACAAGGAATCATTTAAGAGAAAGCAATGTCATTTATCATAGGAAAGGGAGACATGATTAGAGAGTTATAAAGCAGTATTAGTTAGAAGGGACTTTAGCAAGCCTATAATCCAACATCCACTCTTTCTAAGTGAATCACAGAAAAAAAAATTAGAAGGAATGTATATGAAGGAATTTCAAGGGAAACAAAAAGCTTTTCAAATGTGGAAAGAAAGGATCTTTAATTCATTCTACAATAACTTATTTTTATTAATTTAATTTTCTCATACATGAAAGGAATATATCTAAGATCCTTTCCAGTCCTGTTATCATCATCATCATCATCATCATCATCATCATCATCATCATTATTGTTTTTACTTTGGGCAAAATACACCACGGAGTTACATTAGGAATGTATTTCTAAACTGATTTTAGGAGGGAAGGGCTAATGTAACCCTTACTGGAAATGATCCTTTTATTTAGTTGATTGATTAATCCTCTTTATGGGATAAAGTGATTAAATATAGAAACTTTGACTTTTAGTGATTGAGTTAATGAGGGAGGAGAAAAAGAAGGTTAGAGGGGAAGGAAGAGAGAGAGAGAAAAGGAGCACAAGAAGCAGAAGCAAAAGAAGCAGAAGGAGGAGGAGGAGGAGGAGGAAGAGGAGAAAAAAAGGAGGAGAAGGAGAAGGAGAAGGAGAAGAAAAAGAAGGCAGGCAGGAAGGCAGGATGGAAAGAAGGAAGGAAAGAAGGGAGGAAGGGAGGAAGAAAAGAAGGAGGAGGAGTTAAAAGAAGTGGAGAGAAAGAAGCAGAGATACAGCTAAAGAAGATAAACATTGATAAAAACTTTTGATTAAATGTACTCTTTTTGTTCAATATTCATTTAAAAAACATTAAGTTTTTGCTGTGTGTACCTTTAAGGAGACTATAATCTAGAAGAAAAGATGAACCATGCTCACAAGTAAATATGAGCTATACAAAGTACTATGAGAAATCATTTCTGGTTGGATTGAGACAAAAACATTTCATAGGAGAAGGATATTTGAACTAAACCTTTCAGGACTGATAGGATTTCTTTTTCTTTTTTCTTTTTTATTTAATAGCCTTTTATTTACAGGTTATATGCATGGGTAACTTTACAGCATAAACAATTGCCAAACCTCTTGTTCCAATTTTTCACCTCTTACCTCCCATCCCCTCCCCCAGATGACAGGATGACCAGTAGATGTTAAATACATTAAAATATAAATTAGATACACAATAAGTATACATGACCAAAACGTTATTTTGCTGTACAAAAAGAATCAGACTCTGAAATATTGTACAATTAGCTTGTGAAGGAAATCAAAAATGCAGGTGGGCATAAATATAGGGATTGGGAATTCAATGTAATGGTTTTTAGTCATCTCCCAGAGTTCTTTCTCTGGGCGTAGCTGGTTCAATTCATTACTGCTCTATTGGAAATGATTTGGTTGATCTCGTTGCTGAGGATGGCTAGGTCCATCAGAACTGGTCATCATATAGTATTGTTGTTGAAGTATACAATGATCTCCTGGTCCTGCTCATTTCACTCAGCATCAGTTCGTGTAAAGGACTGATAGGATTTCAAAAGAAATAGATGGAGGGAAAAAAGGAAATTAGACAGAAAATACAATGTGGGTTAAGGTTGGATTTTTTTTAAAGAGGAAAGCAATATACCTTCTAGATCAGCTACAATGTAGGAAAAATAATAGACATAACAGAATTCATTTGCCCCAGATGTCTACATACAATATGTAAATTATGGGTATCAAGCTAAGTGAGTTAGAGCTCCTAATTCAAAGAGGCAAATCTGACCTCAAAATATCACTGAAACTTTGTGGGCTGGGGGACAATATTAGAATATAGCTTTGGAAGAACATTTCTTATTCAGAATATATTTGTAGTATTTTACTTTGTATACCAAAATACCTCTTTTTCCTTTGCTCCTATTTATAAGGGAAATGTGGTCCTTTATACTAATGCCTCTATTTATGGCTTGAATCTTTTTCGCCCTCCTCACTCTCATTTTCTTTAGGAGATTACACTAATTATCTTTTTTTTCTCTTTTTTTTTTTTGATTACACTAATTATCATTGAAACTCTTACCTTCTCTTTTTCCCTGTCTTCTTTCCAGGTGCCTAAAACATACCCATATCTCTCCTTGTCCTATAACAAAACAAATCAAAACTAAAAAAACTCTTCATTTGATCCAACCATCCCCTCAAATCTATTGTCTTATATATGCTCATCATTTTACTGATAAAACAAACAACAAAACTCCTAGGAAAAAATTGCTCTTCTCCTTTTCCTTCTTCTTCTTCTTCTTCTTCTTCTTCTTCTTCTTCTTCTTCTTCTTCTTCTTCTTCTTCTTCTTCTTCTTCTAATTCTAATTCTTCTTCTGCTTCTTCTGCTTCTTCTTCTTCTTCTTCTTCTTCTTCTTCTTCTTCTTCTTCTTCTTCTTCTTTTCCTCCTTCTTCTCAATACATTCTAAACAAAAGTTATTAGCTTTTTAAAAAATACAACTGTCCTCTAAACTTCTCTATTTTAGCCTCAAAGTTATCCTTAGCTATTCCTTCTTCCTTCTCCAACATGCCCAATTTATCACCAATTTCTGTTCCATATCTACCCCATATATTTCCTCTCTACCTATGTGATTGTCAGAATCAAGTTTTTCATTTGATTTATTCTCCTCTTGATTTTTTTCCTTTTCTTCCAGTTTTCCCTCTCTTCAGTTCAGTCTCCACACACCTGAAAAAGTAATCATCCTACAGCAAAATTTTCATTATGCCATTCCTCTTCTTAAAAAATCTTCAAAAGCTACCTGTTGCTTCCAGAATAATATGTAAACTCTGAAGTATTTCACCACCTGACTTCCATCTGCCTTTCTAGACTTTTTTCCATACTACTTCTCTTTTTCAATTCTATGCACACCATTTAAATTGGTGTGCTACCTAGACCTCTGAACTTGATACTCCAACTTTTAATTCTATGCTTTCAAACAAATCTTCTTTCACTCTTGCACTCTTATCTTTCTTCCTGCCATCTCTTCTATGACATATTTTTTTTCTTTTTCATTGTTATTGAGCCCCCAAATACATAAAATTTACCTGGATTATAGATATTTTGGTACATGTTGCCTATTCCTAGGATAATGAAAGTTTCTTGAGGACATTTTTCTTCATTTTTTACTTTGTATGTCCAACATCTGGAAGGGTACCCTGAACATAATTGGTTCTTAATAAATGATGTGGAAATAAATTGAATTTAATAATTTGAGTATCAAAAATTAGAAACTAGACAAGGGAGTATATGGTTGAGAACATTTGTGGGAAGATCAATAGTGGCTGAAATAGAAACAATATTATCATAGGATTGTGTATATATACTACAAACCACCTCCAAGGCAAGAGGCAACAAGTGAGGACTTTTTTAATCATAAACTTGGCACAGAGGGGCAATATGATAGTGAAGAGAGACTTTAATTATCTGGACATTTGGAATAATTGCCAGCATCCAGAAAATAAATGTTTGTCTAATTGAAGTATAAATGTTAGTTTAGTGAACAACAGAAATGATATTGACAGAAGTTTAACCAATGTAAATTAATTGCCACAATTAAGGAAACTAAAAGTGTATAGAAAATATCTTACTTAGTGAACATTTAATACTTGCCAAAGCTGGCTGCTATAGGTAGTCTTAGTTAATGCAAAAGCTCATCTGTAAAATCTTATGAGAAAGGATGCTAAATAGTTATGTACTCTCATAAAGCAGAAAGAAGTAGTGGAGAATAAAACCCTGTCCAAGATATCCAAATGAGCAAAATCACCCAAGAACATTAAATTAAGATGATGAAAAGAGTACTACAAACAGAAGAAAAGTGAAAAAAACTTGCAGAAATTATTAAAAGAACTCTTTCCTTCACTGTATTCTTGAAAGATAGTAGAAACAACACTCTTAGATCCTATTATCAAAGTCTCTGAAGTGGTTTATAGAAGTAAGAAATGACACTTAAGAGAGCAAAGGCAGGAAACCATTTAGAGTGAGTCAAGTAAATTGAGAGAAAATTCATGATGGGAGACATACAAAAAATCTGAAGGCGAAGAAGTTACCAATAGTATGAAAAAATTCTCAGACATCATATGATAAACCTCAAAAAAAAAAAAAAAAAAGAAAAAAGAAAAAAGAAAAAGCCACCATGAAGACACCCAGTTGTGTGCCTATTTCCCTAGCAATCAAAATCTTTCTGAATTATCTATACACAAATTGAGGTTATCTTTGATGAGAGTCTTGGCAGGGAATCAGCATGGTTTTGCAAGTCAAATTCAACAATGCACCACATCTTTTCCATGTCACAGTTAATTGTAAAACACTGAGAATTTAAGATTTCATTTTACTTAATGTTTATTGATTTAAAAAAATGAACCATGTGATTCGGAGAACAAAATACCACCTAACATGGTCTTTTATAGCAAGCTATCTCCTATCCATATATCACTCAAGATCATTTAAGATTCCTGGAAGATATAGTAGAACAAAGAACCCTGTTCAAATGACTATCTATAAGAAATGTTAAGTTAATCTTAAAACAGAGAGCTGTATGATGTATATAGATATTTGCTACTTTGATGTGGGTGATTCTGTACAGATTCCAAATTGGGGAGGCATTTCCCATGGCTGGTGAGGACCTTCAGAAATTTCTGTTTGTGGATGATACTTGTGCTAATTGCATTAAATTTCAAATTACTGTAAAGCTGCTTCAAAAAAAAAATCTCTATTTCTTGACAGAGTTGACCTATCTATCCACACTGGAAATACCAAGGGAATGATATATGTTTTTGCCCAGATTTTTGACAATGCATGTGAATTGACATCCCCATAGAAATTTTACAGTAGTTTGTATATCTCAGACAAATAATAATACAAAAAGACAATGATCTGGTTCCTAGTGGACAAAAAAAGATTAGGCTGGATTGCAGTTACAAAATTGCAAAATTCTTTTACTTCCCTCCAACTTTCCTGAGAAAGCAATGGCCTATCTTTTTATTTTTAAGATGACCGCTATTTCCAAAGGACTAAAGATTTTCTATCTCATATAGGCCAATGAAGAAGCTCCTGGGTTTCTTCAAAGTCAGATTCTAAAGAACAGGAGTCAAAGATATTGAGTAACTGATGACAGGAAGTGAAGAAGGCCTGATCTATGGCAAAGAAAATACATGAACAAGTGAAAAATCAGTGTCCTACTGAAAAAGGAAGGCCTTCAGAAATTGGGTCTCTTTTACAAGAATATATACAAGAATTATAAAAGATGGGTAGTCATGGATGCTTTATTATCTTCATCACTGGACGGTACAAATCCTAAATTGATAAGATTTATACTACTTCCCTTACCTTCCCTGGTTTCCATTGTCTGTATATCTTTTATGAAATCCAAGCTTATCCATAAACTCCATTGCAGTTATATCAATCTGTTTAAACACCTCGATCTTTTGCTTCCATTTAACTGCCTCTAAATAAGCCCAAGTTACCAAGAGCAAATGAACTACTTTTTGTATCCCCCAAGTAGAATATTTCATTTCTGTTACTTAGCAACAACCAGAACATAGGTGGTGTTTAAAGGATAATTAAAATAAATCGAATGGAAATGCAGGGCATGGAAGGAATTGGCAGATGTGATTATTGAGCCACCATCAGTGACTTTTGAAAGATTTTGGAGATGGGAGAGGTGGTCTAGCATTGAAGGATAAATGTGGTCCTGATTTCAGAAAAACAGAGATTAAAACCTATAAACTACATAGACTAGTGATCTAAATTTCAATTCTTGGCAAATGGCTAGGATGTATTATTAGAAGGATGGTTAGGAAACATCTAGAAAATGAAGTATTGACCACACAGAGCCAGAATGGAGCACATGTCATGCTAAGTCAAGCTCATTTCCTTTTTTGATGGAGTTACTAGAATGATGGATCATATTGATATGTATAGTCTAATTTGAGGTTCAGAAAAGCATTTGGTAGAGAGATTAGATATTGCTATAGTAAGGTCATGACTCAGGAAGTTCTGGATTCAAATTTGGTCTTCATCAGTAGCAATGTGATACTGGGCAAATCATTTGACCTCTGATTGTCTCAGTTGCCTCAATTATAAAAATGGGGGCAATAGTAGTACGTACTTCCGAAAGTTGTGAGGATCAAATGAGATAATATCTGCAAAGTATTTAGGAGTACATGGCATTTAATTGCTGGCATTTAATAAGTTTATTCTATTTCCTTTCTTTTCCCTTCCACACAGTGCTTTAAAGAGATAGTGAGAAGATCACATTGGACAGAGCTTGGGGATTTGTACTGAAAAGTAGATAGAGGAAAATGTTGTATATGTAGGTTGGTGCAGATATTCCATGTTGTGGAATATCTTCAATCCCTGGGCAAAGAGATTAGAACTGGAGCACATTCAGATATACAGAATGGTGGTAAGAATGGAATCTCCTACTAGTGGTGTATTAGTAAATGTTTAAGAACCAGATCTCTAGAAAAAAAAAAAAAACAGATTCTAAGTTTAACAATCATCTCATTGCTCTATGAGAAAAATAGAGTTGTAGCAGCTCAAAAGAAATGTTAAGAGCATACATTTAGAGACAACTCTTCCAAATGGTCTATTTGTACCTGATCTGTGGTCAAATCTTCTAAGCTCGTAATGGTATGATTAGCCACAGTCTGATATACTATATATTATATATTTTTGTCATTTTGGTCTTTGAGCACAAAGGACAGACAACAATAAATTTAACATGCATTATTAATATTTCACTCATCACTTTTTAAAAATCCAGATAATAAACAAAAGAACAAATCAACCCTAAATCTGTAGCATCTGTTGATTCCTGTGGTGTAAGGGAAATTAGACAATTTAACAATTGGATCTCAAATTGGATCCAGTATGTTTCCTATGTTCTATGCCAGGATAATTTGAATTTTCTTCAGAATATTTAGCTTATAGAAAAGAGGATGGAGTGGGATAAAAATAATTATTATTATTGTTGTCTTTAGCTATTTGAAGGACACATAGGAGAAGGATTAAAATTATGTTCCTTAGCTCTAGAGGAATATCTAAGAATATAGGTGGGAACTGAAGAAAAGAAGATTTCTTCTTGATATAAGAAATATCCCTCTCTTAATTGGAACTGTGAAAAAGTATAACGGGTTTCCTTTGAATCATGAATTTCCAACGAATGGAGGTATTCAAGCAGAAGAATGATATAATTTGTAAGAGATACTATTGTTTCATGGGTCTAGATTAACCAACTAGGAGAAGTCAGTCAATCAAAAAGCACTTATTTAACTTCTTAGCATATGCCCAAAACTGTATTAAGTAAGTACTGGGAATATAAAAAAGTATCTACCCTCAAGTAGTTTATATCAACTTGAAAATAACATGGTGTTATCTAGATAATCTCAAGAAAGATCTTTAGAGAATGGAATTTGAGCTAAATCTTGTTCAAGCCAGGGAACTCCAGGGGTGGAGGTAGTGAGAGAAAGAGCATTCCAGGCATAGGAGACTGCCTGTCTAATGGCAAGACGATGAAGAATGTTGGGTGAGGAACTTTAAGCTGGCCAGTGCAAATGGATTTTTAGGACCCTTGGACGAAATGAAGTGTTAGAAGACTAAAAAAGTAGGAAGAGTCCAAGTTATAAAAAGCTTTAAATATATGAGGACTTTACATTTGATACTAGAGGTAAGAGGGAGCCACTAGAATATAGAATAGGGGATGACATGATCAGACCTATGCTACTACAGGAAAATGATGTCAATAATTGAGTAGAGGATGGTTTATAGTAGAGAAAGACTTGAAGCAGGAAGACCAATTGAGGGAGATTACAATAATTCAAACAAAAAAAAATTAGAGCTCAAACTAGGGTGATGGTTGCTGGGCACCCCTTGCAATTCTTCAAACTTTTCTTCCATCACATCCCAGAAACTCTTTCACTCTAGAAGATTATCCCTACCTGCAGTGCCTTCCTCTGATTGGTGAATTCCTCTTGCAACCTCCATTTTAAGGAAGAATCCAGCTCAGCCATGATTATTTTTTCATTCTTTTCCATACCCTGATACTGACTTCTTTCTCATCTTTAGCCCACCCTCTTTCAGTTTCCTTTCATGTAGTGTCTTTCTTTGTTAGAATATATGTTACTAGGAAGCAAGGATTTCTTTTTGCTGCTATTTGTATTCTTATCATACTTTCTAGCAAGCACTTAATAGAGATTATCCTTACTTTTTCACAGTGGTTTTGATATATTGGAAGTCAGCATAAGAAACTGAGTGGAAATTTTTTGGGAATTTTGAAGAAGCTCAAGATGACACCAAAGACCAGCGGATGACATAAAAAGTTTAAAAACTTGAAAATATATAAAATATGCCTATAGTATTGTTGATAATATACTATAAACATGTTTTATCTTTTGAAGTACTGTAAACATCCCATAAAAGAAAAAGAAAAACATTCAGATTTTTCTCTGATATGAGGAGAGAGCCAACTCTCTTTGTATTAGAGACGTCTGAATTATTATGGTATTAAAAGATAAAACAGGTTGATGTTATCTGATATTATACATATATTATGCATATCTGAATTCCTAAACCCTTTCTGGGTCATCTGTTAAAGCTTTAGAAAGATCAATAAGGATGAAGACAGAGAATAGGACATTAGTCTTTAAGAGATTATTGCTAACTTTAGAGAGAGTAGTTTCAGCTAGATGAAGACATTGAAGTTAGATTGTAGAGGTATTAGAATTAAATTGAGTGAAAGGATAATAACTGGAGCAATATGAATTGAGGGCCTTCTCAAAGAATTTAGTCTAGGAGCAAAGGAAAAAGTAAATGGTGTAATAACTAACAGGGATGATAGGATTAAGTAAATTTTTTCAAAAAAGGATTATGTGAATAGAGATGTGTTGATAGGCAGCAGAGAAAGAGCCAGTAGACAGGAAGAGATTGAAAAGAGAATAGGGATGATAATAAGGTGACTTACTGGAGAAGATTGGGGGATGTGATCAAGAGCTCATGTAGAGGGGTTGTTCTTGGCAAGAAGGACTGCCTCTTCTTAGGACACCAGAATGAAGGAGGAGATAATGGGAAAAAGGGTCCGAGTGATGTGAGATGGATTCAAGTAATAGGAGATGTTATCTGCCTTGGCCAGAATACTCAGTCTGACAAAAAGGATGACTACTTCAATATTAAAGTTACATTTTTAGAATTCTTTAAATATACATACTGTAAGACTCCATAACCATATTGAATACCAAGTGATTCATAAAAGAGTCAAATATTCTAATCCATTTTGGCAAATGTTTGTTTGGATCAAATATTGTCAGATAGGTTTTTAAAACTTTGAATTTCAGTAGGTGTCCAGACATCTTGCACTTGATTTCCCCTATTTTTCTGGACTATTCTGCCATCACAGGACTCAAGACTGTCAAAGAGCAGTATTGTTAGGACATGTGTAATTAGTACTGTATTACAGACAACTGGAATACATACTTTAGTCATTTGCAGGAAGGGGGAGGGAAAGAGGATGCATTGAATACAAAATCCGCCAAAAAAAAAAGATTAAAGCTACTAAGATTTTATAGCTTTTTAGAAATCTTTGAAAGGTTTTTATTTCTTTCTGTTTTGAGAATTCCAATCCCTGGGGTAATAGAAACAATTTTCAGAAAATAAATTCTTCAACATATAGCTATTAAAAACTCAGATGATTTGTTAACATTTAACTGTGTCTCTCCTTGGAGTCCAATTAGCAAGGCCACATCTATCCTTAGTCTCCCTCCCAAGTCTTCTAAGATCCCATTTTCTTTCTAAACAACATTATGAAGAAGGTATAAATTATGCAAAACAATCAATTCAGGAGTAAAGCATGCCCCAAATTGTTTGAAAATAATTTTGTTACCACCAACAGATGAGCCATCTAAAATTAGAGCACAGTCTGTCCACCCACACACTCCAATTGCTGTCTACCTATTTTCCTTTAGCTAAACAGCATCACTATCAGTGACTAGTAAGAAGCCACTTTAATCCAGTTTTGCTCAATTATTACATTCCTTCCTTGGTATTAGAAAAACTTGTGTTTCATGGGAGGGGGAATTGCAAAAATAAAAACATACACATTTGTTAATCAATAGCATAAATAAGCATTTAATCACTAGAAATTATAGTGATTTGCTCTCATGATGAAGGGGATATTTTTGCATTAATAAAATAATTGATGCTGAAATGTTATATTGGATAATCATCACCTTCACAATCTTTTATGAAAGTTTATTAGTGTAGATGGAGTGGCAAACAAGCATAAAGTTACCACACCTCACATTTTAGAATGCTTTAAAATAAAAAAAAAAATTGAATTATCTAATATCAGTCCTGGGAGGCAGATTGGAAGGTGGGTGCTAGATTTAGTTAATTCATGAAGAAACTGAGATTTTAAGGGATTTATCCAAGATTATATTAATAGGAAATATCAGAGCTAGTATTCAGTTACAGGTCTTTTGAACCAAGAATCCTAGTTTTTTCCATTATCTTGGGATACATAGGACTTTGATCAAAGGCTTTAAAGACATGGACATTTGTGTGTGTGTGTGTGTGTGTGTGTGTGTATGTGTGTGTGTTTTGCATGTATGTTTACATACATATACTATATATAAAATATATATATATATAAGATACATCTATAATATAATACATCATATTATACAGAATATACAATAAGATAACATATGTATATGTGTATTATATAGAGAGATGAGTATATATATGTGGAGATTAGTATATATTCATATGTATGTATATGTGTGTTATTATCAAAGTGTTACCATGGTAATACACCCACAAAGCTTTCTCTCTTTATTAAAATAAAAAAGTTAAAAATGAAATAGCTATAATTAATCTTTTGCAGAAACAAGAAGCACCCAAAGTTACAATTGTTGTGTGGACAATATTGATGATATAGTGCTTTTAAGCTTATAAGGTACTTTATAGATCGTATCTCATTTGGTCCTCATAATAATCCTAGGAAGTAGATGCATATTAACTTCATTTTATAAATAAGGGAACTGAGGCTGAGAGGATTGGTGATTTCTCCAAAGTCACATACTTACATAAGTATCTATGGTTGATTTGGAATTTAGCCCTTACTAATTCCAAGTCCATCAAAGCTTCAGTAGTAAATCTAGTTGTAGTGTTAAATCTAACCAATGATATTTCAGAGGTTTCTGTACTCGCTAAGTTAAAACTAATAAATAAGCAAAGAACAATTTATTTAAATGGTGAAAGTATATGAATAATTTTTAGATGAAGAAACTAAAGCCATTTTACAGACACATGAAAAATTGTTCTAAATCACTATTGATTAGAGAAATACAAATAAAACAACTGGAGATACCACTGCATACCTATCGGCTTTGCTAAGATGACAGGAAAAGATAATGATAAATGTTGGAGAGGATGTAGGAAAATTGGGACACATTGTTTGTGGAGTTGTAAACTGATCCAGCCATTCTGGGGAACAATTTGGAACTATACCCAAAAGTCAATCAAACTTTGACCCAGCAGTGTTACTGCTGTATCTGTATCCCAAAGAGATTATGAAAGAAGGAAACGGATCCATGTTAAGGAGCATGTCAATTCTCCAAGACCCTCCACAGCTGTGGATCATAGCATCTGAAGGAGTTGCAGGGCAGCCTTTGCTGACACAGATGTTGCAGACTAGGAATGAGATAAATTGGAGGTAGAGAGAAAAGGAGAGAGGTCAGACAATGCAACGGCCTCTCAGTCTCCTTCTATCATCCTCTCATATGAGGAGATCTATTCTGCAGGTCTGGGATGGATCTCCAGCAGCCACTGTCAAATGGCTCCCATGTATTCCAATAGATCCACATATGCAAAAATGTTTATAGAAGCTCTTTTTGTGGGAGCAAAGAACAGGAAAATGAGTAAGTGCCCATCAATTGGGGGAATGGATGAATAAGTTATGGTATATGAATATAATGGAATATGACTGTATTTTAAGAAATGATGACCAGACTGATTTCAGAAAAGCCTAGGAAGACTTATGTGAACTGATGCTGAGTCAAGTTAACAGAACCAGAAGAACACTGTACACAGTAACAATAAGATTATGTGATGATCACCTATGATAGACTTGGCTATATTCAGCAATGCAGTGATTCAAGACAATTTTTTTTGATATTTTTATTTTCCCCAATTACATATAATACATTTTACTTCCAGATTTTCTCCTTTCCTCTCCCCCTCTCCTATTGAGAAGGCATATGTGAAGTTATGCAAAACATTTCCATAAAAATCATGTTGCAGGAAAAAAAATATATTCCCCCCAAAAAAAACCTCTCAAGAAAAATAAAGTTTAAAAATGTCTGCTTCTGTTTGTATTCAAACACAAACATTTCTTTATTTAGGTATGGATAGCATTTTCATCATAAGTCCTTCAGAGAATTTTTAATCTAAGATAATTGCAATAGATTTGGGATGGAAAATGCCATCCATATTCAGAGAGAGAACTATGGAGACTGAATGCAGATCAAAGCATACTGTTTTTACCCTTTTTTGTTTGTTTGTTTTTTTCTTTCTCATAGTTTTTCCCTTTTGCTCTGATTTTGCTTTCACAAAATGACTAATATGGAAATATGTTTAAAATAATTGTACATGTTTAATCTATATCAGATTGCTTATTCTTTTGAGGAAGGGGGAGAGGAGTGAGGAAGAAAAAATTTGGAACTCAAAATCTTACAAAAATGAATGTTGAAAAAAATCTTTACATGTAATTGGAAAAAATAGGATACTATTGAAAAACAAAACAAAACAAATTAGTTCATATCCAGAAATAGAAGAGTTGAGTGTTTAGTACTTTATTAATGTCATTGTAGTACAATAGAAAAAAAAATGAAATGAAAAAAAATTTATTAAGTGTTATCATGTACCAGATGTGCTAAGCTCTGGATATGCACATATGAGCAAGACAGGTCCTATCCTTAAAAAGCCTGGGGAAGGGCTGTAGTGGAGTATTTAGGAAAGAAGAGACAGAGTGATAGTGATTGGAGTCACAAGGTAATTGATTGACAGTTTTTTTCTACTACTCCACACATGGTAAAATAGATTTGATTACTGTTTTTAAAGGTAATGCTGGAGATGTTCAATACCTGGAGTTAGGGGCCCAAATTATTCTGCTTACTGGCTATGAACCTGAAACTTCAAGATATTTGACCTTGAGCCTCAGTTTCCTCATCTTTAAAATAGAGGAGAATAATATTTTCTTATAATACCTTACAGACCTATCAAAATGCTTCATATAGAAAAAGAAGTTTTTATTCTCTATTGGCTTTATTTTCTAGGATTCTAGGTGTCCCCTATGTGAATGGTCACAGGTCAAATCTCTATTCTTATCCCTCTTCTGCTATAAGTGAATTTTTTGTTATTGAATAATCATTTCAGAAACTGTGATCCTATTTGGGGTTTTTTGGTGAAGACACTGGAATGTTTTGCTTTTTTCTTTTCCAGTTCATTTTATTGACAAGACAGTATTAAGTGACTTATGCAACTAGTAAGTGTCCAAGGCTGAGTTTTAATTCAGGTATTTCCTTCTGCAGGCCTGGCTCTCTATTAACTGTACCTCTTAGTAAATGAATTAAAGAGTTAAAAAACAAAGTGCTGCATTTTTAATCTATATTAGATTACTAACTGTCTTGGGAAGTGCGGAATTAAAGGATGGAGAGAGAAAAATTTGCAACACAAAGTTTTTCAAAAATGAAGGTTGAAAACTATCTTTACATGGATTTGGAAAAATAAAATACTATTGAGAAGAGAAAAAAATGCTTTTGTGGGATCTATATTAATATGTAATTTATGACTACTTATCATATACTTGGAAAATGCAAAAGTGATTACAACATTAAAAAATACCAAACCTGTTCTATGTGAAGTTCTATGTGAATCAGAAAAAGAAGGCTGCTTAGCAAGACGAATCAGGGAAGCATTTACTATTGAGGTAACATTTATACTGAATTTTAAATTATAAGAGTAGGATTATTTTTTGTCAAAAATGCTTATGATATAGAAATATGGATATGTGTACACATATGTAATGTATATATTTAAACACATGTGTTTGTGTTTATACTGATACTTTATTACCTAAACTTAAAAATATGATATATCACTTAAAAAAACACCTCTTAAACAAGTTGTGGTAAATGATGCAATGTAATAAGATTGTGCTATAAGAAATTATAAGCAAACTGGTTTCAGAAAAACCTGGAAAGACTTACATGAATTGATACAATGTGAAGTGAGTAGGACAGGAGTACATTGTACTTAACAGCAGTATTGTATGATGAATAACTATTAATGACTTAGCTATTCTCAGCAATACAATGATCCAAGACAATCCCAAAGGACTCATGATGAAAATGTTATCTGCTTCCAGAAAAACGGATGATATCTGAATACAGGACCATCCTCTCTCTCTCCCTCTTTTCTTCCCTCACTCCTCCCTCTGTTTCTCCCTCCCTTCCTAAATCACTTCCTCCCTTGTTTCTTTCCTTCCTCTCTCCTTACTTTCCTTCCTTCCTTCCCTCCTTTTCCCTCTCTCCCTTCTTCCTTTCTTCCCTCTTTTCTTCCTTTCCTCTATCCTTTCTTTACCTCCCTCCCTCCTTCGCTTCCTTCCTCCTTCCTTCTCCTCTCTCCCTTTCCTCCCTCCCTCTCTCGTTTCTTTCCTTCCTTCTTGATCTAGTCAATAATTGATAGTCTTTGAGGGCTGCCTGGGTCACTGAGAGTTTAAATGAGTTGCCTAGTCATATAATTAGTATGCATCAAGCAGAAATTCAAGCCACATCTTTCTGACTTCTAAATCTACTTTCTATTTATCATGAAAAATTGTCATATGTTTATGCTTATTCTTAATTGTAACTGTCATTTATAAATTGAGCATGTTTTTATTTATATCTTGTGTTGCTTGCAATGTCTAGCTAATCTATAACAACTTCTGCCTTAGGACAGTATTGAGGCAAATAGCTTTGTGAGATTTAAAAAAGGATTAGCAACGCATATGAATAGGACTAACTTTTATAATTATTCTTGCAACAGGTTCAGAATGGGCAACTAGAAGATTAACTAATCAATCTGACCAAGTGTTCATGAAATGTATATATTATGTTTACTGGGCCTAAGAATAGTTCCATTTCTCCTAATATAACAGTTACTTTGAATAAAATAGTTAGGTCTCTTAACATTTTACCATCAAGAATTACTTTGAAAGAATAATCCATAATGATGATAAAAAAGCAACGACCCTCATCTCCTGAAATTTGTAGAGAAAAGTTGTCTTGATTAGTGTGAATAAGGAATACCAGCACAAAATGGTCGAATTATTTAAATTTTCATTATTTATGTTATAGGAAAAATTTTAGCCCAATGGAAATATGCAATTAAAAATGTATTTAAAATTTTTATTGCATATTTCCAAAACAAAAACACACTTCATATATACACTGGTAGGTACAGGGAGCTTTACTCAGATTTTAAAGAATTTGCATGTTCACATCCTCACGCAATCAACCAGGGGTAACTGGATGATTTGGGGCATTATTTAAAATCAATAATACTTTAAATGTGATCTTGTCCTTGCAATATTTTTTCAACTGGTGGGATAAAATAACTTGAATGCCACTCTCTGTAAATAACTTTAGTCACTCCAGTTTTCTTATTTGACTGCCAAAGAATTGAAAGTTATTCAAGAGGGGCAGCTAGGTGGTGCTGTACATAGAGCACCAGCCCTGAAGTCAGGAGGACCTGAGTTCAAACTTGGTCTCAGACACTTAAACACTTCCTAGCTGTGTGACCCTGGGCAAGTCACTTAACCCCAATTGCTTTAGAAAAAAATAAAGTTATTCATGAATTTAGTCTTTTAGAGCACAAAGATTTCAAGACTGTTAAATAAGCATTGCTTTTTTATTTTATTTTTTTATTATAGCTTTTTATTTACAAGACATATGCATGGGTAATTTTTCAGCATTGATAATTGCAAAACCTTTTGTTCCAATTTTCCCCTCCTTCCCCTTCCCCCCCCCCCCCGCCCAGATGGCAGGTAGACCAATATATGTTAAATATGTTAAAATATATGTTAAATACAATATATGTATACATATCCATATAAGCATTGATTTTAATTCAAAATTCTCCTTTTGAGACTCTAATAACACTCCAATATAAATGTTAGATGACCCTCAAAACATTTTAAATTCAGGTGGAGTTTTTTTTCTTTCTTTCTTAGAATTTTAAGTTCTGAAAGTCATCTTTTCCCAGAATAAGCCCATTTCATGCACATCAAAAATTTGTTGACCAATGTATCCACCTTATTTGATTATTTTCTTCAAGACATTAGAATATTTTTCCTCATCTGCTTAGACTGCTGCTCCAGTAATTTTAACATTTTGTAATTGTATTTGATTTTTAAAGAGATCCAACCAAGGCATTAACTTATTTTTGGCTCACATTAAATGTGACCTGGTATCATTTTATAATATGCATTGAATTGAATTTTATATTTTTAAACATATTAAATATCACCTAGCTATATTGGCCTATCATCATCCCAAGGATTTTATAACATTGTGCTATTTATGTGGTTTGGAGAAGAAGCCTGGGTATTAACCTTGGATCAGTAACATGTACATACAAGTGTACAACTTGTAGATTTTTCACATAATCTAAGTATTTGTTATATAAGAAAAATACTATTAATTCAGAGAGGCAGTATGGAATAGTTTATAGAGTATTAGATAAGAAGATTCTAGTTTCAAATTGTACGTCTGAAACATGCTTATTGTGTGACCACAAGCAAGACACTGAACATCTTTGAACCTTAAACAACTCTAATAGATTTTAAATTATGAGTAAGTGGAAACACGTGCAGATGGAGGGCATTCCCACATCACATAATTCAAAGATCCTTAACTATAGACTTTTCTTTCAACAAATATTTATTATGCACCTACTATGTGCCTCTTGCCTTATGAAGTTTTAGCCTAATTGAGGAAAGAAGATTGATATGAAAACACAGAAATAACTATAATATAAAGTATAATGACTATATAACAAAACAAGTTACGTGATAGTACAGCAAGACTGGTTTTTAAAAAATGCCTAGCTAAGTATGACTAAAAGTTAATTGTTGAAGTGAATGGGATGATACTGTGCATATTAATCAGATTAATCAGTGAACAATGACTAGTTGTTCCTGCCTCAAAAACAAACTTCCTGATTATGAATCACCAAAATGGAGGTAAGAGATTTGCTTTTACTCAAGTTTAGACTCCAGTTAGACTCGTCTTTATCATAAGTTTCAATTTTAAACTCCTACAACCATAATCTCCAAATGAAATTCTTGTTTCAAAAATAAAATGTTATTATGTTATTATACTACTCATAGAATCACAGATCTAGGGTAAGAAGGGTAGGCTGGAACTGGAGGTCATTTGATCCAATTCTGTCATTTTACAGAAGTGGAGCCTGAGGCCAAAGGTTCTGGAACAATGGAAACTTCTTATACTTTATCCAATTTTTAAATTTTTGGTTGTTATTATTGAAAACAACTTGCTTTTTAGGATAAAATTTCCTATTTGTAGATAAGAAAACCCTCCCCTGTTTGTATAAGAACTCTATATACTAACATAGTGGTTATGTGATGGGCACTGAAATGCTTTAATCAGCAATAGAACTATGTGGTGGGACATATTTAAAAAACTGCAATCCAGAGATTTGTACCACAGACTAGAATGCTTTCTTCATCACTGCCTTATTGTATCCATCTCTTCTTCTAAAACCCAATTCTTCATCATACAGCAATATTGTGTGATACAATATTGCTATAATTGTATACAAGATTCTCCTGGTTTTACTCTTTTCACTTTGTATCAGTTCATATCAGTCAAAGTTTTCCTGAAATCATCTGCTTGTTATTTCTTAAAACACAATAATATTCTGTCACAATCATGTATCATAGCTTGTTTAGCCATTCCCCAGTTGATGGGCATTTTTTTCAATTTCCAATTCTTAGCTACCACAAAAGAGCTTCTATAAATATTTTTATACATATAAATCCCTCCCTGCCTTTTTTTTTAAAAATAAAATATCTTTAGGATATAGACCTAGTAGTAGCATTGCTGGATCAGAGTATCCATAGTTTTATAGCCTTATGGGTATAGTTCCAAATTGCTCTCCAGAATGGCTGGATCAGTTCACAAACCCACCAACAATGTATTAGTATCCCAGTTTTTCCACATCCTTTCCAACTCATATCATTTTCACTTTTTGTCTTATTAGCTAATCTGAGAGGTGTGAGAGGTACCACAGCTGTTTTAATTTCTCTAATGAGAGAAATTGCATTTCTCTAATCAATAGTGACTTTGAGCATTTTTTCATAAGAATATGGATAGCTTTGATTTTCTTATAAGAAACTATCTATTCATATACTTTCACCATTTATCATTTGAAGAATGACATATTTTTTTGTGAATTTCACTCAGTTTTCTATACATTTGAGAAATGAGGTCTTTACCAGAAATTCTTTTTGCAAAAAATTTCATCCAGTTTTCTAATTTATTTTTAATTCTGATTGCATTGGTTTTTGTTTTGGACAATTAAAATATATAATCAAAACAGTTTATTTTACATTTGTTTACAATTATTTATATTACATTTTGTAATGCTCTCTACATTTTCTTTGATCTTAACTTCTTTTTTTTATCCAAAGGTCTAACAATCTGTTCCATGTTATCCTAATTTGCTTGCGGTATCATCCTTACATGTGTAAACCATATACTATTTTGACTTCATCTTAAGTCTATGGTGTGAGATAGTGGCCTACATCTAGTTTCTGCCATACATTCTGTCAGTTTTCTCAAAAGATTTTGTCAAATTATGCTTTTGGTTCCAAAAGCTTAGATTTTTGAGTTTATCATATACTAGATTACTATGGTCATTTACTATAATGTAATGTGTACTAATCTATTCCACTCTGGTTTTTTTTTTTTTAGCCAGTACCAGATTCTTTTGATAATTATTGCTTTATATTACGTTTGAGAGCTGGTATGACTAGATCACCTTCCTTTATTTTTTTTTCATTGATTTCCTTGATATTCTTGACCTTTTGTTCTTCTGGATGAATTTTGTCATTATTTTTTCTGGCTCTATAAATTATTTTTTTTTTGAAAATATGATTGGTATAACACTGAATAAATATAAATAAATAGAAAAACTATCTTTTTATTATATTGGTTCAGCCTGTCTATGAGTAATTAAAATCAATTTCTTCTTCAAGAACACATTTTACCTGAAGTATTCCTTAATGCATGTCAGAAAATCAGGTATTCTGAAGTCCTCAAGAATTTTAAGTGGAGCCTTGGTAGGAAGAGAAACTCAATTATCATCACCATAGCCAGAAGCCACCCTGGAGTCATAATTAACTCTGTGAGGGAAGTGAATCTTGACTAGAAACAGTTGAACTTCTCAAGGTACTAAATTTTTATTTTGAATTTATAGTTGAGACCTCAGGACCTCAAAGAAATCTTTGAGCTTTGCCTAAAATGAAGATACCACATTGTTTATGTGCATATCTATTTATATATGTGTGAATATATGTGAATTTTATGTGTATTTATGTATATATGTACACACACATATAATTTTGTAGCACTATGGTCTTTATTATGCTCTACATGAACATGAAAGAACTGGAATAAATGCCAAGATTGTTGTATAATATGCTTGTGACACAGCATACTGCATGGTGTATAACTTTCTAGAAGCTGGATATTATTTGGATTAGCTATTATTGTAATTTAGGGAGTTTCAAAAATAATTACAAATGCCAGTGCTGACAGAAAGTAATTCATGAAAAACTCAAAAGGCTAGATTTTCCCTGATTCCAAAGTCATAATCCTTAGGACTGAGTTAGATGCTTAGAGAGGTAGATTAACTCAGATCACAAGAGAGTCCCATGTAATGTATTATGAAAGTAAAGAGGGAAAATGGAATATGGCAAAATCAACAAAAATTATTTAATTCTGTAGCTTACTTCAAGGCTCAGTTTGGGTGATACCTTTTCTGTGAACAGTTCTTAGATCCTTTCACCTGTCCTTTCATGAAATGCTCTCTTTTTCCTTAAATCACTTTACATTTAATTATCCCTGTACATATTATGTTCTTCTTTACTCCACAAATACAGTGGAATATAAACTTCTTGAAGGTAGGAAAATTTTCTTTAGTTTTTGAGTTTCTAGCACATAATAAGACCTTGAAGATAGGAAGTGTTTAATAAATTCAAGTAATGTGGTAGAGCAGTAACAGAATCTGGGGAGTTGAATTCAAATCCCAATTCTAGTATTTACAACTTGTATGGATTTGGCCAAATCATCTAGTTTACTTGGGATTCAGTATTCACATCTCGAAAGGAAAAAAAAAAGTGAGTAGGTTGGACTGAATGAGGGGTTTTTAACATTTTCTAATTTCTATACCTTTTGGTTTTTAGTCAAGCTTCCCTTTCCCCCTCTTTAAGATGAAAGAAAATGATTTTTAGAATTAGCCATAAATGTGTACATAAGAAATAGAATACATTAATTAATTATGATAAAATAGGATAGCTACTTACCAAGTATATCCTTTTATCTCTTGATAAACTTCTTATACATCTACGGATACATGTACTCTAGGCTGATGACACCTAAATGAGATAATTTCCTATGGTTTTATGAACAGACTTTTTCTCTTTAGCAAAATCCCAATCTAACTAATATAGAACTTATTCATGCTTTACTATTGTAGGAGATCTAGAAATCTGCATTATTCATTCCCTCGATACCTGGATAGATGGTTCTTTATGAGAAGCATCTCTTATGTCTCATCTCTTTCTTACTATCTTTCTGTTTCTCTGTCTCTGTCTTTGGATGTCTTTCTGTCTCTTTGTCTCTCTTTCCCTCCCCTCTCCATCTCCTAACTTGCTAGTGGCCATCCTCAGCTGACAGGTATTAAAACCATTGGCAAACCTAGACTTCCTAATTTGGTCTTTCTTTCTAATTTGGTCAATCTTGTCAGAATCTGCAGTTGACTGCCAGACCTTTGGAGAATCCAGGGGCACCTGCATACTACCATGAGATATTAAAGGAGAATGACAAATACAAATAAATAACAATATCAGGTTGCTATTGTTGGTACCGAATAAGAATCTACTGCTTTCCAACTAGATGTTAAATCCTTATAGAGGAGGGATCACGAGTTCTGCTTTTGCATCAGACCTCAGAAATCAGCACCATGCTAGCTCAGCACCAAGTAAGTTCAGAGGGAAAGAGAAACCTAAAGGCAAGGGAGCCAGAGGAAGTTTCTCTGCATAAAGTGGTGTTTGAACTGAGCTTGAAGGAATGGTATGATTTGGATAAAGGGGTTGAGGTAGGGGAAGTAAAAAGAGTGGGAATGAAGCGAGCATAAATTCATGGAACAAAAAGTACATATGACCTATTTGAAGATCCAGTTTAACTATTGAAAAAGGTTCAAATAAGGGAGTGAAAGGAAGCAAATTGGAGACAAAATTAGAAAAAAATAGGTGGGGCCAAGACTGTGGAAGGTCTCAAATACTAGCTTAAAGAGTTTAAAGGAGTTTCAGGAGGCTGGCATATAGGGAGAGAGAAGAAGGGTTAGGGAAAAAGATAATGAGTTTTGATTTGAACATGTTGAGTTTATGGTGTCATAGGAAATGGTCTTTGAGGAAACTGCATCCACCACTGTGTGTCAAAACTCATTCACTTATTAGAGAATTGCCTTAGGGCACTTGGAGGTCATGACTTGCTTAAGAGGCACATAATCAGTATATGTCAAAGATGAAATGACCCAAGGTTTTCCTGATTTCCAGAAGCTATTGGATCTAGAGATTGCACTATGAATGAATAAATATTACTTTAAATTGATAAGTATTCCTGTTTCAGTTACTCAGGTTATCCTGGGAGAACTTGTCTGCCTGCTCTCTAGATCCCACTGCTAACTTAACTGTGACCATGAATAAATAAGTCATAAGTCATTTTACCTATGTGCTACAGTCTCTATACATACTTAGATTTTCCATATGCATTATTATTATTAAGTTGTTTCAGTCCTGTCTGACACCTTGTGACTCTAGTTGGGGTTTTCTTGGCAAAGATACCAGAATGGTTTGCCATTTCCTTTTTCAGCTCATTTTATAGATGAGGAACTGAGACAAACAGAGTTAAATGGCTTGCCCAACTAGAAAGTGTCTGAGATCAAAACTGAACTCAGGTCCTCCTGACTCTATCCACTGAACCACCTAGCTGCCCCTATATAAAATGAAAACTACTCATCCCTTTTTTCCATCTTCTGAAAATGTCCTAAGAAGGCAGGATTAAATAAAGTTGCTATTAAGAATTAGATAGTAGACAGTAGATAGCAAAAGGAAATTGCATTCGATATTAAACTTATAGTTATAAAATCATTTAAATGCATATCTTGCAATCTTTGGTCAAAATTATAGGCAGCAGATCCTAAAAATTCATCTATTGGGACTTTGCAATAAAAAGTTAAGTGAAAGAATACCACCAGGCTTTGGAGGAAAACCCTTGCTTTTTCCCAGTTAGTATTCAGATGATGTCTACTAGGGAACCAAGGGCCTAGTGAAGACTACATTTAATATTTCTCCTCTGTCAAGCCCAAGATCTGTGTGTTCCATATAGTCAGTACAAAAAGAAGAGATATCTTTGCTCTTTCTGCTCTCTTAGATTCTTACATCCCATTGAGTTTATGTGACAGTGCTGTATTTGCAAAAGAGTCCAGTGTGAATGAATATGTAATAGAAAGTATGTGCTGGCATTGCCAAATGCTGAACATTACTAAACATATGTGTTATCTTATAATGGGGGCACCTCCCTTCCAGATTGGGTAGTTTGCTCACTTTCAAGTTAAAGCACAGTAATGAAACAATATTTGAGAGGCTGTTTCTAATAGAAAAGTTACTGAGTTTCAAAGTTCTTTATTGGACAAACTAGGAGCTTGAAAATAAGATCAGGATCAATTTATACTATTTTTATTAGAAATACATTGTACTTTAGGAAAATGAATTTTGATAAGCCACTTTGTTAAAATATAGTGTCATATGAAACCCTTTTCTGAGCAACTACTTGTCTAGAAATAAAAGATGCTTAGTAAAACAAAATCCAGAAACTTAACATTTCAAAGTTGGAATGATCCCAGGGACCATTTAGTCCACCTTGTGATCCCCAAAGAATTCCAAATTCATTCCTCCCAATGAGTGAGCTTTTGCCTGAAGAACTCAAGTAGGAAAAAGTCTATGTTTTAATTGGCCCATTTCAGTTTTGATTGGCTCTCATTATTAAGTTTTTTTCATTTGTTGTTCATTTTTCTCTTTCTCTTGACTTCACACCTTTGGGACTTGCACTTATTGTATCTAATTTTGCCTTCTGGGGTAAAGCAAAATTAGTTAAATAACGCTTCAAAACAAATGATCCTTCAAAAAGTTGAAGATATATGTTATGTCTCTACCCCATGTCTACTCTTCTTTCTTCAGTCTAAATGTTTCCCATTTTTTTCAGTGGATCCTAAATGGTATAATCATGAGAAAGTTCATAAAACACAAAAATAGGAAAATGATTTTAATATAGCATTTCCTAAAATCACTTTATATATATATATATATATATATATACATACATTTATATACAAAATCACTTTTTACATACATACATATATACACAGATGCTCACATATATACACATACTCTAATGGTCTATAGTTCATTATATAGAATTTGACTATGTCAGGACATCATGTCTTGTCTCTACTGATTTCCAATTAGATATTAAATCCTTGAAGAGCAGGAATCATGAGTTCTGTTTTTGCATCAGTCTTCAGAATATAGCACCATCCTAGGCACATAGTAAATTCTCAAAAAATATATGGTGGTTGATTGATAAAGGAAGGAGGCCAATAGAATATAAAGGATGCTTGGTAATATTTTGGTTGGCAATGCCTTTCAGAGATTCCAATTTGAGTATTATTGTTTCTCTTCTGATCACTTCAGCTGAACAAAGGACAGTAGAATTACTTTGCAGTGAATATGATCTATGATGGACAAAATTTTTCTTTCCTTCTGGAATTGATATCAATAAACATTTAAAAGACTTCCTTTAATCTTTTTCTTTATATTTTTTTCACCACCTGTATATTTCAATATATCTTTTCCTCCTCTGCTTCTTGTTCCTTATAACAAAAAAAGGAGAAAAGAAAGAAAAAAAACAGTGCAACAAAACTTAGGAGCATATAAAAAAAGTCTGACATTGTATGCAATGTCCTACAACCATAGTTCTTCTAATACCTTTTTTATATATTTACCTTAGGGCCAAGCAACATTTAGTTTAGATTGTTTTGCTATGATTTCCATTTATATTTCGTGTATTACCTTTTACTTCGTGTATTACTTTTTTGGTTCTTCTGAATTCACTTTGTATCAGTTTATTTAAGTCTTCCTATGCTTTTCTGATTCATCATAGTCATTGTTTCTTATAATAGACTAATGTTCTGTGGCATTCTTGTAACACAACTTGTTTAGCCATTCCCCAGTTGATGGATATCCATATTGTTTATGATTCTTTTCTACTACAAAGTGTTTCTATAAATACAAATTGTTCTAAAAACAGTGTAATTTTAAGCTTTAATAATTTCAGTAGGATAAATGCTACAAATAAAAACATGATTGAAAGTTAATTATTTTGGTCAAAGGATATGAACAGACAATTCTCAGATGAAGAAATTGAAACTATTTCTAGTCATATGAAAAGATGCTCCAAGTCATTATTAATCAGAGAAATGCAAATTAAGACAACTCTAAGATACCACTACACACCTGTCAGATTGGCTAAGATGACAGGAAAAAATAATGATGATTGTTGGAGGATGCGGGAAAACTGGGACATTGATGCATTGTTGGTGGAGTTGTGAACGAATCCAACCATTTTGGAGAGTAGTTTGGAACTATGCTCAAAAAGTTATCAAACTGTGCATACCCTTTGATCCAGCAGTGTTACTACTGGGCTTATATCCCAAAGAGATTATAAAGAAGGGAAAGAGACCTGTATGTGCACGAATGTTTGTGGCAGCCCTTTTTGTAGTGGCTAAAAACTGGAAACTGAATGGATGTCCATCAGTTGGAGAATGGCTGAATAAATTGTGGTATATGAATATTATGGAATATTACTGTTCTGTAAGAAATGACCAACAGGATGATTTCAGAGAGGCCTGGAGAGACTTACATGAACTGATGCTGAGTGAAATGAGCAGGACTAGGAGATCATTATATACTTCAACAACAATACTAGATGATGACCAGTTCTGATGGACCAGGCCATCCTCAGCAACGAGATCAACCAAATCATTTCCAAAGGAGCAGTAATGAACTGAACCAGCTATGCCCAGAAAAAGAACTCTGGGAGATGACTAAAAATCATTACATTGAATTCCCAATCCCTATATTTGTGCACACCTGCATTTTTGATTTCCTTCACAAGCTAATTGTACAATATTTCAGAGTCTGATTCTTTTTGTACAGCAAAATAACGTTTTGGTCATGTATACTTATTGTGTATCTAATTTATATTTTAATATATTTAACATCTACTGGTGATCCTGCCATCTAGGGGAGGGGGTGGGGGGGTAAGAGGTGAAAAATTGGAACAAGAGGTTTGGCAATTGTTAATGCTGTAAAGTTATCCATGCATATATCCTGTAAATAAAAGGCTATTAAAAAAAAGTTAATTATTTTTGTTTTCCAAATAATTATATATTTCCTATTGAAATTTAGCATAATCATTGTCTTGCGTTATATATTTCTCCAGTAAATTTTCAAACTTGTTTTTTTATAAGGGGTGGGAGAGTACAGAGAAAATTGGAGTTAAGTGCCCAGGGTCACACAAGTAGTAAATGTCTAAGGTTGTATTTGAGCTTAAGTCCTCCTGACTCCAGATCTGGTGTTATATTTATTGTATTACTTAGCTGCTCTAGTTTTCAAACAAGCAGACAAAACTCCCCAAATTTTCCTCAGCTACTGCTCTTGTTTGAAAGTATTATATTTGTAATCCTAGCCTTAAGAGCATCAAAATAATGATGTTTGAAGCCTATGTGACAGTTGTTATGTGACTATGCTTTTCCCCCCTCTATAATTAAATGATGGGATTTTATTTGTTTGTTTTGTTTTTATTTCTATGTATTTTGATGTGTTAGAGGCCTTTTGGGGTACATGTCTAGAAGTCTGTCCTCTGAGTTGAAAGATATGGATATTTTTAATCACTTTTTTCTAACATCACTCCAATTTGCTTTCTAGTTAATTCCAACAGCTCCTCCAACAATGCATTAGTATGTCTGTCTTTCTACAACTCTGACAATTTTGCCATCTTTTCCAGTTTATAGGAGTGAAGTGAAACCTGAAGATTGTTTTGATTTGTATTTCTCTTCTTGTTAGTGATATTAAGGATTCTTTCATAAGATCAGAATAGTTAAAAATTCTTTTGAGAACTAATTTTTCAAATCCTTTGAACATTTATTCATTTAAGGAATGGTTTTTATTTTTATATATTTTTTGTTAAACCTCCAAACATTTCAGATATCAGGCCCTTATCAGAATAATTTGGTACAAAGATTTTCCCCAGTCAACTGCTTCACTTCTTATTATACTTGCATTTAGTTTATTTATGTTTTTCATAAGCATATGCTTTTTGTAATTTAAGTAGTTTTTATCTGAGATTTTCTTTCTTTTCCAATTTTTTTAGCACTCACAAGGAAAATAAAAAATTAAAACAAGGCAGTGGATATTTTGCCTGAAGAATTAGGAGGAACCAATGAGGGACACTTCTCTGTTCCCCTGAGAGCCTGCTTAAAGAATTAAGATTTTCTGGATAAGCATCCCTAGTTGGCTCATTTTGAAACTTTACCAACTGAGACTTCAGTGGACTATGATGCAAAAGGCACCTATACCATACTCTGAAACAGTTGCTTAAGTTGATGTTAATAATGCCCTTGAAAAAGTAGGGAGATTTCAGAATGGAAATATGCAGGAAGTTAGAATATTCACTAGTCATCAGTGATCAGTACATCATTTTTACATGCCTCCTATGGGCCAGGCTCAACACTAAACACTGCAGATACAAATACAAAAAATGAAATAATCTCAACTTTCATGGAGTGTATCTTCAATTTAAGGAGACAAGTTCACATAAAAGTGTATAGGGATAGGAGATTTCATTACAAGAAGTTCACAGATCAGGAAACTATTTTACAAATTTACATTGGCCCTTCTCTATACCTATTAGTCTTAGAAAATTGCCTAGACCCCTGATACATTAAGTGACTTGACCATATAATCAGTTTATATCTGAGGTAGGACTGAAGCCTTCTTGGTTCCAAAATCAAATCCATGCATTATGCAATCGCGTCTCTATTTTAATTAAATACTTACAAAATAACAGGACAATTAGGTAGCACAGTGGATAGAGTACTGGACCAGGAGTCAAGAAAGATCTGAGTTCAAATCTGATCTCTGATGTTTCCAAAAGTACTTTTTCTAGAAATCGGGAGATCTGAGTTCGGCATACACACACACACACACACACACACACACACACACACACACTACCACATCCTTCTACAATTTATTATTTCAAAGTCACAACCTCCTCTGGACCTCAAGAGCCTTCTAGGCATTCATCTTCAAAAAAAGAAGGTTGAATCTATTCCTCATTATTGTCCTTTCAAGTTTTGTAATTCTCTAATTCTTTTTTTTTAATTGAAGCCAAAATAGCTTGAATAGTTAGTTAATAGGGAACTCTTCAAAAAGTTGGATAGGTACTGTGAAATCATTCTTAAAATTATCTGTAAAATAAAAACAACAGCAAAACCAAAACTGAACATATAATGACACTGAAAACTTGATCCTTGAAAAGAGTTGAGGAAAGGAGTCTGTCTCCCATCACTGAAAAACTAAAACCTATAGATGCAGAGTATTGCTTATACTGTCAGAAACAGGTAATTTTGCCAAACTGTATTTTCTTCTTTTTCTAGAAGGAGGAAAGACATTCATAAATGAATGTGATGTAAATAACTGTATATGCAAACATTTTGCATGTGTGTGTTTGTATACGCTTCCATATGTGCATGCTGTCTTCCCTAGTAGAATGTAAGCTCCCTGAGAGCAGGGACTGATTCATTTGACCTTCGTATTCCCAGTATATATATATATATATATATATATATATATATACAAAGAGAGAGAGAGAGAGCACGAGCAGTGTTTGGCACATAATAAATGATTAATTCGTTGTAAAAGTTATTGTTGCTTGATTGTAAAAATAAAGGACACCTACAAAAATCATTTAAAAAATTATATGGGACTTTTACTTACTTACATTCAGCCCTCTATGATTATTTGTATACTTTTGCATATGAAAGTTTATTCTTATTCTCTTCATATTCACTCTGTGTTGTTGTTCATTAGGCATGTCCAACTCTTCCTGACTTATTTTCTTTTTTTATGTTCTAAGCATTTTTTTATTGAAGCTTTTTATTTTCAAAACATATGCAAGGATGATTTTTCAACATTGACCTTTGCAAAACTTTATGTTCCAATTTTTACCCCCTTCCCCCACCCCTCCCTTAGATGGCAAGTAATCCAATGTTAAACATGTCAAAAACATATGTAAATCCAATATAGGCATACTTATTTATATAATTATCTTGCTGCACAAGAAAAATCTTATCAAAAAGGAAAAAAATGAGAAAAAAATTCAAGCAAACAACAACAAAAGAAGTAAAAATACTATGTTGTGATCCGTATTCAGTCCCCACAATCTTTTCTCTGGGTGCAGATGGCTTTCTTCACAAGACTATTGGAACTAGTCTTAATCACTTTGCTGTTGGAAAGAACCATGTCCATCAGAATAGAGTATCATATAATCTTAATATTGCCATCTACAATGATCTCCTGGTTCTGCTCATTTCACTTAGCATCAGTTCATGTAAGTCTCTCTAGGCCTCCCTGAAATCATCCTGCTGATCATTTCTTATAGAACAATAATATTCCATAACATTCATATACCATAACTTATTCAGTCATTCTCTAATTATCCACTCAGTTTCATGTTTCTTGGCACTACAAAAAAAAAACTGCCCACAAATATTTTTGCACATGTTGATCCCTTTCCTCATTTAGAGTTTTCTTAACATAGATACTAGAGTAATTTGCCATTTTCTTCTCTAGTTCATTTTACAGATGAGAAAACTGAGACAAATAGCATTAAGTGACTTCCTCTGGGTTACCTATTTCTCTTAGCCAATGATAGATCTCTTATATTACTGGAAAGATCAATCAAATTTCAGATCTCTCATCTCTTCTCCATACTCTATATAGTCTTCATTTCTTTCTTCTCTAGTCTTAGATAGCAAGATTATCTACCAGCTTGACATTTCTAACTCTTTCATTAGAGCTGTTGTCCTCATAACTTCCCATTTTAATTAGAAGTTTCCCCATGAATAAGCCTTGGTTTTTATTTTTTGTTTGTTTGTTTTACTTAAGCTTTTCCTTTATATGAATTGCTTTTCCTTTGTCTAGCAACAAGCTTAGATTTTCTTTGTTACTTAAAAAAAAAAAACCCAAAACTAATGAAACAAAAAAACTCAACCACTAATTAGTTTTCCTCCCATCATCCTCTCTCCTTTCTTTTATTGACACATTTCTGCCCAAATACCCAAGGGTCATATTCTGTCCATATATCCTTGGTCTCTGGAGAAAACTCCATATAGTCTAAGATTCTCTCAGAATACAGTTTCCTTTTGAGATAGGAAACTGGATTTTCCTTGCTTTTATTTATCTCCTTTTGTATTTGAAAAAAAGCATTTTTGAGTACCAAGGTAGATCCTTGTTGAGTGCTGAG
Organism: Sarcophilus harrisii; assembly: GCF_902635505.1. NCBI lineage: Eukaryota > Metazoa > Chordata > Mammalia > Dasyuromorphia > Dasyuridae > Sarcophilus > Sarcophilus harrisii. The sequence goes on along the minus strand of NC_045426.1, from coordinate 563,048,359 downwards.
CAAATAGTAATCTAAAAAAAAAGTAAAATGTTATTTGTGTTTTGAATCCACATCATTCTGAATTTGAGGGCAATTGTGATCTCTGAACATTCTTGTAGAGATACAAATACTATTTATGAGACTTTCCTGTATGGCATTGGAGAAACATTCCATAAGGAAAAAAGCTCCCTTCCTATGGACTCAGTGAACTGCTTCAAGTTGGTGACATGGACAATGTGTTGACAACTTATCTTGACTGATTTGCCAAGGACAGAAAAAAATTTAAAGAGATGGAATGAGGAGGTAAAAGAAGAGGTGATAGAGGACTGGCCTTATCTTCCTGAGCATCCACAGTGTGTTGTGCCTAAAACACACTCTACAGCTTCTCAGATAGAGATTGGTCCAGGGACCAAACTCATCAATAAGAGTGAAAACTGGGATAAGGAACCACTGAGTATATAAGGGTTATATTACACTTGGTCTGTAATTCAGATTATTCTTCCAATTTAACTTTATTCCTCTCCTCCAATCTCAAATAATTTAAATTAGTCATTGAAAATAAATTGATTAGAAGTTATAAAGACAATGCATGATTCCCCAGCTCTAACATTTGCCAGCTGACTATCACAAGAATTATGACCCTTCTAAAAAGGACCCACATGTGCAAAAATGGTTGTAGCAGCCCCCTACTATATTAATAAGGAATTAGAAACTGAGTGGATGCTCATCAATTAGAGAATGGCTGAAAAAGTTATGGTATATGAATGTTATAGAATATTATTGTTCTATAAGAAATGATCAGCAGGATGATTTCAGAAAGACCTGGAGAGACTTACATAAAGTGATGCCAAGTGAAGTGAGTAGAACTAGGAGATCATTGTAAACACCAACAGCAAGATTATATGATGATCAATTCTGATCATCTTTTCAGATGGCTTTTTTCAATGAGGTGATTCAGTCCAGTTCCAATGGGCTTGTGAGGAAGAGAGCCATCCCAGAGAGAGAGGACTGTGGGAACTGAATGTGGATCACAAAATAGTATTTTCACTTTTTTATTGTTGTTTGCTTGCATTCTGTTTTCTTTCTCTTTTTTTTTTCCTTTTTGAGCTGATTTTTCTTGTGCAGCATGTTAATTGTGAAAACATGTATAGAAGAATTACACATTTAAATATATTGAATTACTTATCATCTAGGGGAGGGGGGGAGGGAGAAGGGATAGAGAAAAAAATTTGGAATACAAGGTTTTGCAAGGATGAATGTTGAAAATTATGTATATGGTTTGAAAATAAAAAGCTTTAACAAATGAAAAAAATATGACCCTTCTGAAACCCAGATTCTTTTAAGATCATAGATTTAGAGCTGGAAAAGATGTTAAATGTTATTTAATGCAAAGTCTTCTTTTTTTTGCAGAGTAAATAAACTGAGACCCAGAATATTTAAGTAACATGACCAAGGTCATAGCAGAGAGGGGATGTGAACTCAGTTTTTTTTTTTACCTCTATGTCCCACATTCATCCCATTGCACCATGCTGCATCTGGATATTTTACAATAATTCCAACTTCACCCATTAGAGTATCAGAACAATTTGTCTCTTTTCATTGCTTGACTGCCGAGAGAAAGTTAATGCTATAAAGTGGAATTCGGTGTCATTTGATTATTAAGATGACAAGAGGAGGAACTAAGCTAAAAGGAAAAAATAAAGTGTGTGGTTTAAAGAAAGCATTTGGTACTGATGTAATCTGATGAAATGATGTACCTAGCATAGTGCTGATAATCATCGTCTGTTGTTGTAACTGATTCCACCAACATTTCTTAGACACACCTCCATCCTGGGTATGCTGGTGCACATGCACTTTGGTGGCCTTTCCATTACGGAATGGAAAATTACCTGTATTTTCTGAAAGTTATGGTGTAACAAAGTGATACCACTCCCTTTGCCCTGAGAGTTTCCTGGTAGAGCATTCCCCTGAGCTGTCTAGATTTCTGGGTTCAGATGACAGTCATCTAAGCAGAGGAAGTACAGTCAACAAGGTTGTTTAGATTTCAAACTTTCATTCTCTGGGATACTCCATTCTTAGCCTAGATACTCTTTCAGGGTGTCATAAGATTTCAAGTTGAAAGGGATATTAGAGATTATTTATTCTTCATTTTATGGGAGAAGGGGAACTGACATTCAGAAAATGCAAATAACTTGCCTAAATGATAAACTGAAGAAGTAGGATTTGAATGTAGATCTTCTAAATACCAGTGAAGGACTCTTTCCACCATGTGTGTAAAATGTATCTTAAATGCCATTTATTTCATACATCCTGGAGCATCTGGTTTCCTTAAGGTTTGTTATTGTAGTTTTCTCACAGTTGTAATTCTAATCGAAAGTGAATGCCTATCTATTTGCATGGGTTTTCAGCCAATGTGAGACTAATTATCCTGATCTCTCAGGTGCCTGCCAACTCTCTTCTTTGCCCAATTTCACTTGCCATGCTGTATAAAACAGAGACCAGAAAAGAGATTTTTTTGCCTGTCTTCTCTCATTAGAGTAGTGACGTGTTCAGTCGATGGGATTCATCTTCATGAATTCAAAACTGGTCTTAGTGATCTTGGACAAGTCTCTTATCTCTATTTGCCTCAGTTTCCTTATCTGTAAGATGAGCTGGAGACAGAAAATGCAAACAACTTCAGTATTTTGCCAAGAAAACCCAAAATGGGGTCATGACTAAACAACAACAACAACTTCTTTCATATCTAATCCTACCTTTCTGCCAGAGAAAATGTTTTGGTGCTGATGCATAGTTTTACAATTTCTATTAATCATAAATGGATGAATGGGAAGAAGGAGAAAGGAGAGAAGTATATTCTTGCTTTTGAACATCTAATCTGGTACCTTGTATGTTGCAAGAGGATAGGGAAGCTGTTGAATTTTTTTCTTTATACCACTCCCAGCATTTAATATAGTTCTTGGCACAAAGCAGGCATAATAAATGTGTGCCAAATTGAATAATCAACATACTTTAGAAGTTCCAGAGTGCTCCACAAATATATGGACTCATCATCTTCATTCCAGCAAACCATAGAAAAGATTCTCTGAAATAATGATGATAATTGTAAAAAAATGGTATACTATTTTTGTGTTTGGTTATATTTGATATCCTAGAATTTGTAATATAAGTAGTTACATTTTGCTGCAATTTTAATATTTCAAGAATCAATGACTTTCTGTGGATGGTCTTTCTCTCCACTGAGATTACAATTCATTTCTGCTTTGACACATGATATTCAAGAATAGTTGTTGTGTTCAAATATTTAAATACAAAATTTCATGTTATATATATATGAGTGTGTGCATGTATGCATATATGCACGTGTGTGTAACGAGGGGAGCTATGTGGCACAGTGGTCAAATCTGGCTTTCAGGCACATAATAGCTGAGTGATTCTGGGCAGGTCACTAATTCTTTTTGACCTCAGTTTCTTCATCTGTAAAATGAGTTAGAGAAAGAAATGGCAAACCACATCAGTATCTTTGCCAAGAAAACCCCAAATAGGGTAACGAAGAGTTGGATACAATTGAAACAATTAGGCAACAACAACATATACTAATACCTAGAGCTCAGATTTCTGGTATAAAAAGTAAGTTATATAATACTAGATAGCTTAGGAATTGACTCTACAGTATGTTTGGAAGATGATCAATTAATTAATCAGCATTTATTAACCAAGAACTTTGGACTAGGTATTGTATCTGGTATTGAAGATACAAAAAACCTAAATCAAAGCAAATAAAAACAACCAACCACAAAAATCCCAACAACAAAAATACACAACTCCCCCCCCCAAAACAAACAAACAAACAAAACCTACACCTCTCCTTTCCTGCAAGGAGCTTCTATTCTATTAGATATCCATGATCTAGGTTTTTGTGGCTTGGTTGTGAATATCAACAGTATTTCTACAATCTTAATTGTTACAACTTCTGTTTTTCCACTTCTATTAAAAGGTTATAACCCTAGTTTACCGAAGGGATAAACAAGTGATTTTTCTTTCTTGTAATTCCAATTCAGAGTTGCATCATTTTTCTTTTATACATATTATCAACTTCTGGAATGAGTTCAGCCCAGAGTTACTACCATTTCTTTCCCCTGGCATGTAAGTTGCTTTGCCAATTTAATGCCTAATTCTGTTTTCAAACATAAACATTCGAACTAGCACCTTGTGAAATATTTTCTGGGCAGTTGTGAAATCTGATTTGAATGGAAAGGCAGAAACAGTTGTATAGGTGTGAATATAATGTAGTCTGAGATAACATTCTTTGCTGTGGACTGTACTACAAGGTCAGTTATCTTGATAATAAAGTTGTCTCATTCCACCCAAATTAGACCCAAGTGGATTTGTTTCAAGCATATTTGGAAATGGATCTAAAATATTTGAAGTCTTCCTGGATAATATATGAGTAGGTACAATGGAATTAGAATCTTTGCTTCTCTGTCTTTCTGTTTCTGTACACATTCTCTTACACCTTTCCTCCACTCTTGGAGGAAAAGGTACACATTCAGTTCTCTCAGATAAATTCCTCCTATGCTCTAGATCTCATTGTTTTGTTGCTATATCTTCCTCAAACTTTTTAGAATTTCCATCGACTTCCTTTCTACTCATTCCTTCTGCTTTGCCTTCAACAAGCATAGTTACTCTTATCTTGGGAAAAAAAGGCAAAATTTTCCATTGATCTTATTACCACCTCTAACTACTTATTCTAATTTATTTCACTTAATAAATGAGTGATCCACACTAGAGTCCTCCATTTTTTTTTACTGATCCATTTCCTCTTTAATGTCTTTCAATATGATTCCCACCACCTACAATTCTGAATTCCTACTTTCTTAAAGACCTCCAATAATCTCCTTGCCAAATCTAATGACTATTTTTCATGTCCTCTTTAAAGCATTAAACACTATTGACAACAGCCTGTCTTTAAACTCTCCTTTCCTGGTTCCTGACATATAATCTCTTAAATTTTCTCTAACTCTTTGACTACTCCCCTGCCTCTTTTTCTGGTTCCTCACCTTCTGGTCTCATTGTTATGATAGTTCCCCAAACTTCATAAATTGGCATCTTATAATTCCCTTCATACATATCTCTGCCCTGAAAATGCAATCTGTCTTAACAGCTTTAATTATCTCATTTAATAATAGCATGGCCATGAATACAGGATGTTTCAAATATTGGAGACTTTTTTTTTTTTAGAGCAGAACCCACTGTTTTCGTTTTTTTCCCTTAAAACTTTTAATTTTCAGAATATATGCATAGATAATTTTCAATATTCATCCTTGCAAAACCTTGTGTTCCTATTTTTTTCTCTCTCCCCTTCCTTCATCCCCTCCCCTAGATGGTAAGTAATCCAATATATGTTAAACATGTGCAATTCTTCTATACATATTTCCATAATTATCATGTTGCACAAGAAAAATCAGATCAACAAAGAAAAAAATGAGAAAGAAAAGAAAAAGCAAGAAAACAACAACAAAAAAGTGAAAATCCTCACTCAGTACCCATAGTTCTCTCTCGGGGTAAAGATGGCTTTCTTTATTGCAAGAGCAACAGACCTGGCCTGAATCATCTTGCTGTTGAAAAAAGCCACATAATGTAGATTGTAAAGGGCCAGTGTGCTATGAGTTTGACACCTCAGCTCTAAAGAATCCTCGATGAGAGAGCCAAGATGGTAAAAGAGAGGCAGGAACTCAGCTGAACTCTCACAACATCCCCCTCCAAACAACTTAATTTTTTTCTCATTCCTTTTTTTCCCTTGTTTAATTAAAGCTTTTTAGTTTCAAAATATATGCATGGATAATTTTTCAATATTGACCCTTGCCTCCAAACAAGAGAATGCCTCAAATTAAATTTTGTAGTGATAGGGCCAGTAGGGTGACACATTTTTTCCCAGCCTAAGACAAGTTAGGAGGTTGGTACAAATGACACTGTTGTAAGAACTTGATTTTTAATGAATATGTTTAAATTATCAGGGAAAAACACACTTTTGAACCCTTTCCTAAAAAAAAAAATGAATATGTTGTCAAAGGTAATGAATAGTTGTCATAAGACAAAATGCAAAAGCAATATAAACATATGTTCTAAATCACTAATGATAAAAGAAAGACAAATCATTTTTTAGCTCTCCTCACAATCAAAAGCAAATCAAAATAGACAAAAATGGTAAAAGAATAAATTTATCTGGGGAAGAGAACTGTAGGAAGGTAAGCATGCTTTTGTTGTTTGTTTGTTTGTTTTCTGAGGCAGTGGGGGTTAAGTGACTTGCCCAGAGTCACACAGTTAGGAAGTATTAAATGTCTGAGGCCAGATTTGAATTCAGGTCCTCCTAACTTCAGGGCTAGTATTGGAAGGAAAGAGTAAATAGTTTCAAAGGTAAGAAAGAAAGAATTGATTTATTGGAAAAAAATAGTTTCAAAAACTGCAGTTATGGAGGAGAAAGACTACAAGGTCATTGGTCTTACTAATTAGGAGGTAATGGATAGCCCTTTAGAGAGCCATTTCTATAGAGTGGTAGGGTTGGGTATCCAGTTATAAAAGACAGAGGAGAGTGTGGACAGTGATGAAGTAGAGCTATTAGCTATAGAAAACTTGTTCATAAAGTTTATTAGTGAGGAAGAGGACAGAGATGAGATTATAGATGGATGGGATTAGATGATTAAAATTTTTTTTTCCTGAGGAAAATTGTATATTTGTAGACAGAGGGAAAAGAGCTGGTATTAAGAAACAAACTGATGATTCATGAGGAAAGTGGGGTGACATCTTGAATAAAATTCTGTATGAAGCAAGAGATATAGCATCAAGAGAGAAGTTAACATGATTAACCTTTCATAGTGGTAGGAATATTATTTTTCTTCTGTGATAAATATTTATTTTGTGTTATGAGCCAGAACTTGAAACAAGGTGTTAACTCACTGGAATTGATAGAAACAATGCTTAAGTTTACACCTTTAAAAGTTCACACATTAGCTCACACATTAGAGTTCACAAGTCTGGGAGATTCACAAGTTTACACCTCCCTCAATTCCACTCTCGGAGGAGGAGTCACCTTTGAGTTTACACCTCTAAAAGAGCATAAAAGGAGCTGAATCAGTGGAGGAGTGAGTGAAGGAGATGGAGAAGCAAGGAGTTGGAGTTGAGCTAGAGGGAGAAGCTGGAAGAGCTAAAAGACAAGCTGTAAGAACTGTTGGAACCTACCTCGGAAGGAGATAGGCCTCTAAGAAAACTGACTGGGATATTTTTGAAGAGACAATAAAGAACTGTACTTTAATCCCTGCCTACATTTGAGGTGACTATTACTCTGAACTAAAACTAAGGCTGCCTCCAGAAGCCCCCGGAGAAACCTGCTCACAGAGAAGCATCATATTTTAGAAAAAGCAAAGAACACCACAATTTTGCATATAAATTGGTAAGGGACAGGTCAATTCTCTGAGAACCTCCACAAGCTGTGGATCATAATATCTGAAGGAATTGCAGGGCAGCCTTTGCTGACACAGGTGTTGCTGACTGGGATGTGTACATATTGCTTCCCTTGATAGAAAGTAAATCCCTTGAGGGCAGGAACTGCTTTACTTTTGTTTTTGTAACTCTAGCACCTGGCACATTGACCTGACACATAATTGATGCTTAATAAATAAGAGAAGGGGAAAGAGAATATATGATGATACTGCAAAAAATAAAATTAGAGAAGTTCATGAGAGAGTTTATCATATGTCTCATTGAAGTAAAAGGCTAAATCATTTATAACAAAGCTGTTTAAATATGGAGTCATGTAACTCAATGTGGGGGTCATGAAAAATTTGGCAACAGTAAAAAGGTTTCTGAACACCCAATAATCAAAAATTAATTAAAAAGCAAACACATAATGAATCTGAAATATTTCTGGAAGTGCTTGTCCATGTTGCATTCCACAACTTCACAGGATATATTTCTTACCATCACTGGTGTATGTGTGTGTATGCAAATGTGAATATCAATATTTAAAGTTAAGCAAAATAAATGTAGTTTCATAAACTAAAGCTAGCCTTTATTTGAGAAATTATTAGCAACACTTATCTATATTTCGAGACAATTTTTTATGAATAAGTGACTAAAAGAGGTCATTCTATATCAATGACAATGCAGCAGTCTTCACTCTCAGCTTGTAGTACACCTAAACTGAGAAGAAAAAGAAAATATGTCTAATCAATTTCGCAATTACGACATTACTTCTAATAATGATCTTAGAATGGAAAAAAAATCTCGTTACTTAATTTGTAGTGAAGTTTTGGTTGTGATGGGCATAACCCAGATAAATTAAAATGACATCTTAATATCAAGCATGCAGCATACTGCAATAGACCAAAGGAATATTTTGAATGACTTTAAAAATCTTCAAATAATGAAAAATAGCATTTTGAGAAATTAGTTAATGTCAATAAAAAGTATTTACTTGCATCTTATAAAACTTCTTATTTAACTGCAAAAACTAAAAAGCCCTCTGTGAAAGTAGAAAATCTTGTGTTACTTGTTGTTATTAAAATGTCAGAAATAGTTCATGGCAAAAAGTATGGGGAAGAAATTCATAAAATTCCTTTATCAAATGATACTGTTTCCAAAAGAATTTCTGAAATCAGTAATGACCAAATCTAGCTACTTATTATCAGACTTAAAGACAGCCCAAAGTTTGTAATTCAGTTTGATGAAAAAATTGATATTTCTTATATGGCAAAGTTGTTACTTTATGTAAGATATGTTTATGAAGAAAGCATACATGAGAAATTATTGTTGTGTCACCCTTTGAAAGGGCACATAAGAGGAAAGATATATATATATATATATGTATATATATATATATAAAAGTTCATGAAATTTCCATCAATGAAGGTTTACAATGGAAAAATTGCATTGGAGTATGTATAGATGGTACTGCAGCAATGATGGGCAAGAATGTTGGATTTGCAGCAAAAAATTAAAGTTGATGGCAATGACCACACTTTTATTCACTGTATGATGCATTAGGCAGCACTCATATCCAAAAGACATCACCCAAGTTAGATGTTAGCTTCTTGATACTATGGAAATTGTTAATTTCATTAAAAGCTGTGCCCTTAAAAGTTATTTGCTTTTAAACCTTTGAAGAGAAAGCCAAGGACTCCAATTACAAACAGCTTATTACTATATGCAGAGATAAAGTGGCTCTCAAGAGGGTGAAGTTTAAATAGATTACTGAAATTGAAAGATGAAGTTGTTTTTGACTGAGCATAAATTCAATTTTGTTAATTTTTTTCATAATGACTTATGGGTTTCAAAATTGTCCTATCTGTCGATTATTTTTGAAAAACTCAATAATATAAACATATTGCTTCAAGAAAAAAGTAATACATTTATGTTAAAAGATAACAAAAGTTTTACCAAAACATATGAAGAGTTAATTAACATGATGAATGAAAAATAGCATGGAAAACAATTCTTTAGAAATGTTGCAGCTACAGATGATTTTGTAATTGAAAATAACTTTTCCAAATATTTAATTGTAAGAGGTATAATTGATAGTGCCTAGAGATACAATTTCAGAAATATTTCTTTTCAAATTTTGATTCTAAAAAACTAAGTTTAGTTCATAAACCACACTCAATTGAAATAAAAACGTCATCTGCCATTAAAAGTTTAAGAGGATTTTGCCGAGTTATCAAGAGATGCAAATTTAAAATGTGTTTCCTAAAAAAATCATTAAATGGATTTTGGCTTGGGTTTAGGACAGAATTTCCAACAATTTCTGAAATGGCCCTAAACATAATTTTGTCATTTTGTACTATGTATTTATGCAAAGTGGTGTTCTCAGAATTGATGATAATAGAATCAAAATATCACTTAACTTTGCAAAATATTGAAGATGCTCTATGTCCTGCAGTATCAAATATTCCACTAAGATTTAATTCTGCATGTAAAATAAATAAGCACACTATTTCATTGATATGCAAATGGTAAAGTTTATTTACACCAAAGAATTGTTTTAAAATAAAGTTCTTTGTGATTTTTTAATTAGTAAATCAGTATATTTTATATACCTGTGTACCCAGAGTCACATAAAAGTTTCTCGGATAAAAGTGGAAAAAGCTGTGAGTGGAAAAAGTTTAAGAAGCCCTGATATGTAAGTAGAAGAGGTAGAATATGGTTGAAGATTGAGAATCAAGAAAAGCTTTAGAAAAAGAGCTCCCACTAAGGAATAAGTTAGAAAATGGAAGTTGCAAGGTTCCAGTTATGATTATAGATTGTAAATTTGTAGTGAGTGAAATGAGCCCAAATTTGTGATTTCCTTCAATGTTGTTCAGCAACCCTTGAGCAGTAGAGAGAAAACCTCATTATGGTGGTATCTACTGATGGAGATGTGCAAGTCTAAAATTGTCAAAAATTGAATGACAAGAATTTCTAGGAAAGTAGGTAGCTAAAACTTAAAGTGCGCATGGGAAAGGGACAGTAATTTTCCCTACGGTGAGGAAACCATCTTTAGGGAGGTGACCTGAAAGAATGAGTATAAGTGAAAGGACTGGTGATTATGATAATAATGTAGAATAACTTTGGTATGAAAGAGAGAGAGAGAGAGAGAGAGAGACAGAGAGAGAGACAGAGACAGAGACAGACAGAGACGGAGAGAGACACAGAGAAAGACACCCACAGATGGAGAGACAAAGATAGAAATACAGAGATAGAGAAACACAGAAAGTGGGGAAAGAGACACAGAGACAGAAACAGATGGAGAGACAGAGATGGAGACAGAAAGGAGCTGGTGATTGGAGAGTACAATGTCAAAGTTTGGTTTCTTGAAGGTGACAGCAATTCTGAATCATTATGAGGATTCAGGTGTAACCCTGCTAGTATGTGACTGAAGTATACAAGAATAGAATGTTGTCTACTGAAAAGGTTGAGGAATTATGTAGTTTGAGTTTGAAGAGTGTGTAAGTCCTTGTAAATGAAGTGGGAGGGACTGGGAGAGGAAGAGAGCAGGATTGTGATCTGGATTATCCATGCAAATTCAGTAGTACATAAAATGTTTCCTCACAAGAAGAGTGGGAAAGGGGTTGGGAGACACATAGTATAATGGCAGGCTTTGTAAATGAGTGTGAGCTATCACCAATGGAGTCTGAGAAAAAATTAGCATACTAATATGTGTTATATCTGGACAAATATGAGATGTAATTTTCCATCTAAGTGACAAGATAAAACAAAGAACAGAGTATAGAAAAAAGGAGATATTACTCCTCTGTCAAACATTTTTCTGGACTAGACAAATATCCTTTATATTTAGGATAGTGACTTCTCACTCAAGAAACTTTTCCTAGTAGTGCAAATTCACAAGTGTTCCTCAATTTAGAGTACAGAGTTGCTTGGATAAAGTCTTAAAGGTGAGCTACCTTAATTAAGATTAGACAGACAGTATGGACCAAAACTTAGGTCTTCTTGATGCTAAGGATTGACTTCTATTTATTAAGTCATATTACCTCTCTTAGACATCATTTAAAATGATAATAAAATATAGTGAGTTGTTTGCAATTTAAGATCCAAACACAAATAAATGGATCCTGTAGTTTGGAAAGAATATTAGGGTTGAATTTAGATCTAGTCTAAAGTCTCAACTATCATTTACCATATGACATTGGAAAAAAATCACTTAGTTTCCCCAGTCCTCACATTTCTATGCAAAAAATTAGGATCTTTGACTTAGGTGATTTCTAATGTTCATGCCTTCATATACTATAATCACCTCATTCTAAACATTTAAAATATGCTGAGCTTTTTGCTTTGAATTTATTATTTATTTTGTGAGGTAATTGGAGTTGTGACTTGCCCAGGATCACACAGCTAATTAGTGTTAAGTGTCTGAGATTTGAACTCAGATTCTCCAGACTTCCTGTCTGGTGCTCTATCTACTGCACCATTTAGCTGCCCTATGTGGAATTTATTCTATTTTGTCATAATGGTCCATTTTGTGGCAGTTGATGATCCTTCAAGAGACTCATGGAAGTCCAAATACCCTGGGACTGAACCCCAATTCTGACACTGTGCCAGCAGTAGAACTTAGACTTTTTTTTCACTTCCTTGAGCAAATTGTACTTTAAGTACTGACTAAGGATACTTTATGTTCTGATAGTTTTTAAGTAGATGTGGATGCCATAGGCATCTCTTGCTGCATTTCAGGAAGGACTCTGAAATCTTGTTTATATAAATTTCCAGTCCTGACTTGGGTGAGTGGACATTGTTATAAATGGGTGTGTAAATAACATGAGCTACTTGATGGACAAGTTTCCCCTGGCATTTTCAGAATGGTTGTGGTTCACTAGTGTATTTAGCAATTTAGTCAAAACATGGGCCTCTAATTAGAGGTTTTTAATAAACAATGAGTCTTTGTGCAGTTAAATGTGTATTCTGATCTAGTACTGCAACTGGATAAGTTAGCTCATTTTTCACATAAGGTGATCTGAAAGCCAGAGAATCTGAAACCAAATCTGATTCTTCATAATACACTGAGATTGTTTACACACACATCTCAGGGGATAATTTAGAAAGCTGGTTTGAAAAAGAGAAACTACTTGAATTTATATTTTTAGTCATTGTTGACTCTTTTTCATCAAATTAAGCATTTGATAACATTTATTCATCGAATATTTTCTAAATCCTTATTATGTACAGTACAAAATCATACCATAAGCCTTTAATGTATTTATAGATGTGTAGAATACCTTAAGCACACAAAGCTAAAGAAGAGAGCCTTCTTTTCAAAGAACTTACCATTTACAAAGTGTTTTACATATATTAATTCATTCAGTTCTCACAACAATCTTGCATGACATTATTATTATTCCCATTTCCCAGATGAAGAAACTGAGTTCAGAGAGGGCAAATCACTTATTTAGGCTCACATAGCTACTAAATATTTAAAATTGCTTTTGAATTCAAGTGTTCCTGATTTTATGTTTACAAAGTAATTATAAAGGACATATGAAGAAAGATGCTATCTGCATCCAGAGAAAGAACTGATAAATAGAAGTATATATTGAATAAGCATATATATATATATATATATATATATATATATATATATATATGTCCTATTTGTGTCTAATGGTAGCTATCTCTAGGGCAAGGGTAGGGAAGATAAAAAAGGAAAAAAGAATTACATGATAATTTTGTTGTTTATTTGAAAGGAATAGTAAATTATGCATGGTAGATTTGAAGTTTCAAGGCAATCATCTTTTTCATTGTACTATGTTATAGAAATGCTTGTTTTATTCCATTGATTTAAAATTAAACAAATTTTTAAAAATATTCAACACACTATCAGCATACATATAGGCTATGCTACCTCTTATAGATAATCCAAGATTAGACACAAATAAATGTAATGAAAGATAGGCCATGATATCATAAGAGATGTATGAGCAAAATATTTTGTTGGAGCTTAATCCTTACAGTGAACAAAATGGGGCTTAAGTGTATTTTAGAGATGTGACATATTATGGAAGAAAATTAAATAAACTTCAGTGTTAATTTTATTATTAGAAATTACTGTCCTAGTAATAGTACCTGAGAACCAAAAAATAAAAGCAATGATGATGGAGCATTTAAGAGGAAAGACAATATGCTCTGGAGGCAAGAGGCATTAAATTAGAACCCAGGGGAGGCAGCCATGAGGACCAGAGTCAGAACTGACTCATGGTATTAAATGAGTTTCACAATGTTCCTAAGACTCAAGTCCCTTATTGTAAAATAGTATCTGCCATTCAACCTGCGTGAAAGTACTGAAAATCCCTGCACCTCAGTTTCCCATTTATAAAATAACAGGATTGGATTACATGCTTTCTAAGGTTGCTTTCAGCTCTCTTGATTTTAGGATTCCAGAGTACATCACACATAGAAATTTTACCACTGACTGTAGGTAAATAGAGTCTCCTTCCAGCACTCCCCTCCCACCTTCCAATTTGGGCAAACATATCCTCCCACTAGTTTCACAGACATTAATTTAAAACTTTATTTTAAGATAAGCAGTTATAATCCTTCTCCCCACTTAAATTCTCTTTTCCAATAATATCTAAAAAGAAGAGGGAATATTTTGTTGATGATGTACATTTATAAAATGCTTCTGTTCTTCTGAACATCATGTCAGTAAAGTCTAGGCAAGAGACGCATCCTCCATGGTCTAGATTACTTAGTTCTATTAGATTTAACCACAATTAGTTTTCTGGAACAACAGGTGTGTGTGTGTGGAAATGGAGTCTTAAAATGCAAATGGTTCAGAATAATATGTCATCACTATTAGTAAAACAGACCAAGTTTTGTGCCCTAGTGGTCGTGGCTCATTAGCTTTATCTATTTATACAAAAAGGACAAGTAGACAGCGCAGTGGATAGAGTGTCAAGGAGACTCATCTTTGTGAGTTCAAATCTGGCCTCAAACACTTTCTGTCTCCCTCCCCTCCCCCCGCCCCCCAAGGCAGTTGGGGTTAAGTGACTTGCCCAGGGTCACACAGCTAGAAAGTGTACAATGTTAAGTGTCTGAGGCCAGATTTGAATTCAGGTCGTCCTGACTCTAGGGCCAGTGCTCTATATACTATGCCATGTAGCTGCCCCCTCAAATACTTTCTAATTGCATGACTCTGGGCAAATCATTTAACCCAGTTTGCCTCAGTTTCCTCACCTGAACAATGAGCTACAGAAGGAAAATTACAAACCACTCTAGTGTTTTTGCCAAGAAAACCCCAAATGAGGTCATGGACAGTTGGGCACAACTGAAACAACTCAACCCCAATTTATAAAAAGAAGAGTCTGTAATTATAATGTTATTTATTATCATGATAATTTATGTGATTACTTAGGTGCCACAAAGTGGAAAGACTACCGTATTTGGGTCAAAGACTTGTCAGTGTAAGAGTAAATGTGAGCAAGCTGCTAACATCTTTAGCCCTCAAATTCATCATTTGTAAAATAAAAGGGTTTATCTAGGCCCTGTGTTTTACAACACTGCCAATTGTGGCCTGAACTAGATTAAAAGTAATTGGGAAACATTTAATAAAGTGAATAAAAAGGTACAATTTCTGGTTTTCTAAATCAATATGTTACCCACGGAGATCCTTATGTGTGTTTTATTAGTCTCTGTCTCTCTTTGAGTTTAACATCATTGGTCTAGGTAAGTTCAAATGTCCCTTCCACATGTATGTGCTGCAAAGATTCTTAATTATTATGTTAATGAAGAAACTCTTCCTCAACCATTAGGAGAAGAAGGCCCTACTTTTATGCCTGACCTATGGACTTGACTTAAGAGCACAATGTTATGAGGTATTAATCATCTCCTTGTGGGAAATAACAAACATGTTCTCAGCTGGTGATTGACCATGAGTTTAAGCTCCAGTCATTGAATTTATGAACCTTTTAAGCATATGCTATTCTTATTGTGGAATTTCACTGTCCTTGGTGGGAGGGATCTCTTGATGAGAAAGAAATAAAGTTTTGAAAGGCCTGGAGGGGAAAAACAAGTATATACAAGCTCTGTTTGGTCAAGCAAATAAATACAAGGAAATGGCATTTTTGGCCTTACATCCTTCAGATAGCTATGATATCTGAAAGAAGGAGTGCAGAGGAGGTCTGGGGGGGACTAAAATGAGACAAAGTACAAATTTGTTCAAACCTGCATTTCCATGGCAGTTTCAGTCACTGATGATAATTAAATTGATGGTTTTACTCAAAACTTCCACTGGCACATTTCCTTTCCTTACCACCTAATTACAGGGAATTCTCTTCCCCCCATTTCTGTTCCATTTACATTAGGACCCATTACATTTTTTCTGCCATTTATATATTTCCCTTGGCTCCATTAGATCCTTAAGTTCCTACAGTCTGCCATCCCTTTTTAGGTAAATGTGGAAAGGAACTCTACTATTTGCTGTGAAATGAACCTTGAAGAGCAGATAAGACTTTTTTTTACAAGTTGCTGAATTCTTATCACCTCATATATACTCATAGAGAACTCTATATAAAGCGTGAATAAGTACACAATATATTTAGAGAAAATCCCTTGTACTATTGTTCAAAATTATATTGGAGAAAGAATTATAATAATATATGCATGCATGTATGTATATATATAATATTATACCCTCTGGGTATAGTATTATGACTCCATAGATTTAGCAAAATACATAATGACCATTTTGCTGGATGCTTTGTAATATGACAATAAAAAGAGGAATAAGTAATACTGACCTAATGAGTAATACTGACCTACTATATTGTGCTCTTATAGTAATGACTGGAAAGAACACTGGACATAGA
Organism: Sarcophilus harrisii; assembly: GCF_902635505.1. Taxonomy (NCBI): domain Eukaryota; kingdom Metazoa; phylum Chordata; class Mammalia; order Dasyuromorphia; family Dasyuridae; genus Sarcophilus; species Sarcophilus harrisii. The sequence goes on along the minus strand of NC_045426.1, from coordinate 563,032,037 downwards.
ATTAGAAGAATTGGGTCCAAAGACCTGTTGATCAGCAGATTAGTAATAGGACAATACTTGGCTGAACCTAACAAGATGACATTTAATAGAAATAAATATAAACATTTTGCTTATCTTCAAAAAAGAAATCAAATCCATAAGCATAAGCCAGAAAAGATGTGGCTAGATAGCATGTCATCTGAGAAAGATATGGTACAAATACCATATGAGCCAACAATGGGATATAATAGCCCCCAAACCTCATGTTATCTTAGGTTGCATTGAGAGGTATGGAAGTTCAAGATTTGGAAGTTTAATCCCAACTCACTCTGTTCTTAGGCAAGCCACATCTGAAATATTGAATCAACACTGGGATCCATATTTTAGGAAAGATGTTCAACTGAACATTTTCAGCTGAAGACAACTGAGACCACAAGTGGAGATTTACTAGGATGAGGGAGAGCCTTAAGATCCTCCCTTCAAGGGATTGGTTGAGGATGTTCACCCTGGAGAACAGAAGATTGTCATGAGACATGAAATGCCTTCAAGTATTTGAAAGGCTGTTGAATGGAGGAGAGATAAGCATTGTTTGTCTTCGCCCCAGTACTTGTAGTTGTAATTTTTCCTTTATTTAATAAAAGGACCAGTGACATCATGAGGTGATGTCTTGGCCACAAGGCAGAACTCGGAGTCATGGGCAGAAGCTGCAAAGGGGCCAATTCAAGCTTGATGCCAGGAAAAACTTTCCAGTAATTATTGGTACCCCCAGATGAAAAGGGGATAGTGGGTTCTATTTCGCTAAAAATCCAATAGAAAAGTTAAAAGACCACTTGTCTGCAGTCCTGTAAAAGGGATTCTTGATCACATCCAGGTTAGCCTAGATGGTCTTTGGCATCCCTTCTGAGTGTGAGATACTATGATAATTTAGACTTGTTAGTTATATTATGATATCAATATATTATATGTAATATAATATATAGTATATAATATGCAAGATTATATGTTAGCATATGTATGTTATATATATGTAAAGTGCCAGAGTGCCAGTTTCCTCATATCTATAACAGGCACAATGAGCCTTGAATTGGGATTCCACCTCAAAGAAAAGCATTTTGTAAACTTATTATAAAGAACTAAATAAATTCTTTCTGAGGCCACATATTTTTAGTTTTCAGAAGAAATAGCAATGATATTTTTGAAAATTCATGGCTACTTTGATTAAGAGAATAAGTAAGTTATAATAGCAGCTCAGTTGTTGATGCAGGAAGTCAGGCTCATATCTTTAACAGAAGTTTTAGGCTGTAAGAAATAGGAAGTATGTCTTGTTATGCAACTTGACTCCTTTCTATCAAGTCAGGATCAGAAAATCTTATTGTATGCATACCACTGATGAGAGTAGAAAATGACTTAATCTTTCTTTGTACTTTCCTCCTGGAATTCCAGATCCCACTTTCTGTAGTATGGAATACAAATAGGATTATTGTACATAGTTGTATTGTGCTTAAAGAAATATATTATTTATGTAAATTGTATTTGTGAAAGAATATTTTTGAAAATAATCCGTTTTAGGATATCTGAGATATCATTATACAGGGAAAGATAATCATTTGCTCTCCAGAAAGAACTTTAAAAAGAATTAAACAAAACATCAGCAATGTCTAAGTTACAAAGTCAGTTGTTTAATAAATCAACAATAGGAGGTGTCATACAAGATGTATTTAGAAAGGCCAATTTAAAACATAGAGCTTTAAAGGAAATATTTGGGACCAAGAGGACAATATAGCATTTATTTATTTATTTTTTATTATTATAGTAACTTTTTATTGACAGAATCCATTCCAGAGTAATTTTTTTACAACATTATCCCTTGCACTCATTTCTGTTCTGATTTTTCCCTCCCACCCTCCACCTCCTCCCCTAGATGGCAAGCAACAATATAGCATTTAAAGGGTCATTTTACAGACTTTATCCTCCTACATCAGTAGAATAAGCTTCAGCAAAGTTGTTTTGAAAACTATTTTCATCAGAAAATTGTTTTATTTTAAATGTTATTAGAAATAATTTTCCTTTGTTTTATTCTAATAGTTCATCCCCTGAATTAAAGAATACCATATTTTGTCAAGATCAAAGAATGTGCAAATTCAGTTTTGGTTCTAAAATCCAAATGTCTAATGTACAGACATCTAATTAGTTTCAGTTTGGAATGGAATGGGTGTTGTTCTTCTTGTGGTGGTATATATATGTGTATATTAATGTTAATATATGGATCTTGGAAAAGTTCACCATTCATCTTGGTAGCTTAATACAGAAGTTACCTTTTCTCCAGGAAAATCATTCATTCATTTATAGTTTCATAAATACCAGCTTGGTATAAGGCACTACAGTAGACCATAGAGACACAAAAAAACTTATAATGTAATTGGGAGGATAAGGTTCCTTAAATCAATATGGAAAGAGGTTGATTAAAAAGGCAAAAGTTCAGACAAAGAGACCTGAAAAATCTGAGGAGGGTAGGAAGGCCAGGAAGGGCTTCCTGGACAGATTAATACCTGAGTTATGCCTCAAAGGAAGGGAAAGACTTTAACAATTAGAGATGGTTGTGGGGGCAGGAGAGATGAATTGTAGGTATGGGAGATGATATGATGAAAGGCATGGAGGTTGGAGAAAATGAAAAGAGGGACAGAGAATAGCCTATTTTGGCTAGAAAATAGTACATGTGAGGGGAAAGGAAAATTCAGTGCAAATTTAGTACAAAACTGGGGGCTGTAGAAGTTTAATAGAACTTTAAAATCATCTCCAGGTTGCTCTTGAAAAGTTATTTAGGTACTATCATGAAGAATGGAAAAGAGATTGTCTGGAAGTAGATTGGCTGGTTAGAAAGTTATTATTATTCCTGAACAATCAAACAGATTAGTTAAATGTGTCAAATCCATGCTAAGCCAAGACTGGTTGAAGGAACTTAGGATGTTTAGGATGGAGAAGGTGTAGAGAGATATAAAAAGTGTCTTCAGATATCTGAAGGGTTTCATGTGGAAAAAGCATTTGTCCCAGAGAAAAACACTAGGAGAAATAGCTAGAAGTGGCAAAAAGGTAGAGCTTGGTTTAACATGTGGAAAATCTTTTTAACTGATGGACATTTCCAAAAGAGTGGAATGGTTTTGCATGGGAAGTAGTGAGTTTCCCCTTCTAAAGCTTTTCAGGGAAGGGCTAGATGACCACTTATCAGGGATGCTGTAAAGATATTGATGGCCACTGAGGACTGTCCAATTATGAATCTGTAATTCATTAGTCCAGATAAGAAGGAATAAGGGTATGAACAAGAATAGTTACAATGGCAATTGAGAGGAGGAGAGAGATGTGAGGAATGTTGTAGTGGGGGAATTGACAGGACTTAGCAACTATTCACCTGTGAGAAGTGAAGAGGGTGTGGGAATCAGATAACTCTTACTCCCACTTCTACTCCCATGTTGCCGAATGCCTTGGTGGATGTCACGCAAAGTTGCTATGTGGTCCACTATACATTCCTGTTAGCTGTGTGCTTTATTGGGCTTTCATTATTGCTACAGGGAAATTCTTTCTATCTCCTTTCAGCAGCTGCTCTTCTTTTCTTACATCCCAAGTTCACTTCTAGCCCTCTTTTCTAGTAACTCACCTTAATTCAACTCAATTTAATTAATTTATATTAAGGACTTGATGATTCAGCTCCTTATGGCTGAGACCAAAGAAGAAGAAGAAGGAAAATAAACCCTCCAAAGAGTGTCTGCCCTCAAAAATGAACTTTTTATCCATTCTACTGGATAGAAGGGGACATATTAAAAGATAACTGCTTACAAAATATATGCAAAGCAAATACAAAATAATTTCAGTTTTAAGGATAAACACTATATCAAATGATTTTTCCTTAGTCCTAATGCTCTTTGACCTCTCTGTACCTTTTGGCAAAGTTGGCCACCTCCTTCTCTTAGGTTAAGTGAGTTGCCCCGAATCACACAGCTACTAAATGTCTAAGGCAGGATTTAAACGCAGGTCTTCCTGCCTTCAAGAGCAACTAGATGGTAGAGTGGATAGAGACCATGCCGGAAGTCAGGAAAACCTGGTATTTACTAGCTTTACCAGCTATGTAACCCTGGGCAAGTCACTTAACCCTGCTTGCCTCAGTTTCCTCATCTGTAAAATGTACTATAGAAGTAAATGGTAAGGCACTCCAGTATCTTTGCCAAGAAAATTCTGGATGAGTTCATGAAGAGTTGGACACACCTGAAAAATACTGAACAATTTCATAACTCCAGGCTTAGTACTCTCTTCCTTATATTTTCTAGCTGTCTCAAATAATGGGTATCTTCTAGGGCTCTGTATTGGGCTCTATTCTCTTATTTCTCTATCCTCTTCTTTAATTTTATTTATTTCCCATAGAGTCAATCATCATTTTTGAATGGATTTGTGAATTGATCACAAATCAATATATTTAGCCCTAAATTTTCTCTGGAACTCATCTTGCATCTCTATCTTCCTGTGTAATATCTTTACTCAATATTCATGGTATCTCAGATAACATACCCAGAACGGTCCTTATCACTATTATAACTTCACCTCCTAAAAGCTTTTCTTCTGTTAGGAGTAACTCTATTCTCCCATATACCCAAGTCCATGATATAGAGCTACACATGAATCATCTCTTTGTTTTCTTCTAATTTTGTTATTAATTATTCAATACATATAATTGATTGAGTTATTTAGTTAATCAATAAAAACTAATTTATCTAATCACATAATATAAGCATTCAATTAATAAACATTTTCTAAGCATCTACTATGTGCCAGGCACTATGCTAAGCAATGAAGATACAAAAAGAGGCAAAAGATAGTCCCTGTCCTCAAATCACCAAGTCCTGTTGGACCATCTGTATACCATCTTTTAGAATCATTTTTTTCTATAGATACCATACAGCCATCACCCTCATTCATGCTTTTATCACTTGTTGCTAAGGCAACTATAACAGTCTCCTAATTGGTCTATCATCAATTTCTCCCCTCTTCAATCTGTTTTTTAGATCAGCTACTGATTCTATTCAATTTAAATCAAATTTATATCCAATTTAAATTCAACTTAAACCAAATTTATACCAATTCAAATCAATAAGTAGTCACTATTTCTGGACACTATGACAAATGTTGGATATATAAAGACAATTATGAAACAGTTTCTACAAACAAAGAGCTTACATCATTCTACTAGGGAAATATAATACAGATTAAAGTAAGTAAATATATATTTGCATCTAAAATTGATAGAAAGTGATTTCTATAGTGAAAGTATACTAACAATTAAGAGGGGATCAGAAATAGCAGTTTAATTCAGTAGGGACTTATTGTGCATTTTCTATGTGCTGGAAACTGCTAGCACATAGGGTACCAAGAGAAAAACAAAATTGGAAAAACCAATAGGTACAGAGATAAATATGACAAAATATATAAAGAGAAAATACAAATTGGAGAAAGCACAAAAACTTGAAGGAGAGGTAGGGTCAGAGGAAGCCTCCCTTTTAGGATAAAGGACACTGAATATATATGGCACTAGTAAAGATGCAGAGAATCAAAATGCATGAGAAAAAAGGAAAATTCTGTAAAAAATCAAGTGAACGTAATCAAGGATAAACAAAGGAGTTAGCTAAAGGCTATTAGAGAAAGCACTATTGAAGTGGTTGGCCATCTATGTTCCAGATTGGTTAAGGAGATATATTGGATTGGCAGACTGGGAGAAGAGGAAGGAGTCAAAGGACAAAAGGTCAAAATGGGGTGGAAGAACAAGTGTAATTTGGGAGGCGGAAGGGTCAGGAAGAGGTGGAAGGACAAGAGATTGTGTTCAATGAGGGGAATTTTAGAAGTCAAGTTTTTGAAGGTGGAGCAGTTTCAAGTAATATTTAGGTCTAGGGTGTGACCACTCTAATGAGTGTTTGAAATAGGGGTAAAAAAGAGTTGAGGAGTTTAAAGAGCTATGAAGATAGGATATTAAAGTGCACGTGTATATTGAGGTGAATGTATATAATGATTAAAGATAGAAAGATTAAAAGTCAAATGCCAAAGTCATAGAAAAAAGATGGAAGAACATAAATTTATATCTGGAAAGGACCTTGGAAGGTAGTTAGTCCAATGCTCTCATTTTATAGATGAGAAGACTATTTTAGGGAGATTGAATATTTTTTTGAAAGTTACTCAGTAAGTAGTAGATCTGAGGTTTCAACCTCATCCTTTGTTTCTACTATATCATGTCTCCTTCAGGTGGGAGAGTGCCTAAGAATTCAGGAGATGACAATAACATTTAGGAGAGGGATGATAGAATCAGATGTTATAAACTCTATGGGAGAAGTGGCTGAGTAATTTTCATTAATCATGGAAGAACAGGCAGTACCCCTCCCACAAGACTTGTTAAATGAAAATAATTCAGTGTCTTTCCGTCTTTAAAATGGTTTAACAATATTCATTTCAATATGTTGGTTTCTTATTTTTTGGTAATGGGAAAAATTTTGTAATAGCAGAAATGATTTTTATAACTTTGAAGAAATATAAAAAAGAATTTACTTTTCTCTTTACTTTGACCCCTCTCATTTTCTTTGACCTTCTTCATGTCCTATGTCAGGCCTCTTTAGTCTAGTCAAAAGACCCTTCTTATTCCTCATCTTCCTACCTCAAGGCTTTTGTAGAAGTTGTTCCTCAAGTCTGAAATGTACAATCCTCCTCTTTTTATAGTTTTTGATTTAAAAAATTTACAGTTTTCAATTTCCTTGAAAGAAAAGTTCAAATATCACTTCATATATGAAGACTTTCTTGTTTCATCTTCCTAAAAGTGCTTTCTACCCCACAATTTTTTTTGTTTTGGAGGGTCACATAAAGTTAGGTTTAATACTGAAAGTTGGAACTTAAAGGGGCATCACTGTCTATTTTTGTCTCTATCAAGCTGGAATAATTCTTGGAAATCTCTAAAATAGACTTTATATGTGTCTCATATTAGAGCCTCCCCAAAAATGTGGTTACTGTGGATAGAGCACTGGATATAGTGATTCAAGAAAACCCAAGTCAAATCCATCCTCAAACAATGAGTAGTTGTGAGACTATGGTCAAGTCATGTAATCTTTGGCTCCATTTCCTTCTCTAAAAAATGGAGATAATAATAGCACTTATCTTTAAGAGTGTTGTGAAGATCAAGTGTGATAATACTTGTAAAGTGCTATGTAAATGCTAGCTACGATTATTGTTGTTGTTACTAATGTTCTTGTTAGGTATTTGATAAATAATACAGATAGCTGGTATATGACAATGTCTAGGGACAGCTAGGTGGTATAGTGGATGAGGCTCTGGGTCTGGAAAAAGGAAGATCTAAATTCAAACCCTACCTCAGACACTAGCTATGTGACCCTGAACAAGACATTTAACTGCTATTTGTCTCAGTTTCTTTATCTTTATTTAATAAAATGGAGATAGCACTTACCTCCCAGAGTTATCATGAGGATCAAATGGTAAAATACTTAGCATAGTACTTAGCATATAGTAAGTACTATATAAATCTTAGTTATCATCACTATTATTACTTTTAATCTCGCTATCACAGCAACTGTGTAAGACTCAAAAATATGTATGTATATATATATATATACATGTATAAAATATGTATGTATGACTGCTCTTGTGTGTGTTTGTGTGTGAGAGACAGAGAGAGAGAGAGAGAGAGATCTCAAAACTTCTCAACTCATCATACTCAACATATTTTTTCTGGAAAATAAATACAAAACAGATTTTTTACGCTCACTTTGGATCAGATTGTCTGAGAAATTCAAATCCCCTAGCCAGCTAGAGCATGGTCATCTTTGGTCATCAGTTATACTGGTGTTGGTCATGTCCTCCCCTACAAAGCATACCAGTATGAAAATTGCTCTGTGTTCAATTGAAGTATAAATGTGGAATTGAGGGATTCTCCACTTATGTGTTAAGGGCCAAAGCTATGTTAAATTGCTGTTTCCTCCTTGTAACTTAGTACTATTTGGATTCAGAGGAATAAGAAGACAAAAGAAGACAGCTAGGAACTTGAGCTCCTGGTTGTATTTCCCATAGGCAAACAAAAGCTTATCAGTATTAGTCAGTTACTTCTCAAGAAAGGTACTATTGCCTTGATGGGGGAGAGAAGAGAGAAATTTCCCCTTTGTACTCTTACTAGAAGTTTGAGAGACAGAAAGCATGTATAATGGCAAAAGAGAATGGTGGAATTATGCTTCTTATAAGCTACTAAAAGGATGGACTTTTTGATGAGGATTCCTCTCATATGTAATTGCCAGTAAATTTTAGTGCAATCTCCTAGTCAGTAGAAAGGCCATCTCAGAAAAGTGCATGTCTCTCAGCAAGGAACCAGAACACATATCCAGTTCTATGGATCCAGTGAATCAATGGGTGACCCTGACCTATTTTGTAGATATTTAAATGTTCACATGTTGTCTTCTATAAAATGTTAATTTCTTAAGGACATTTCACTATTTTCTTTATATCTCCAGTTTCTATCTCATTTCCTTGTACATAGGACAGGCTACAGTTAATTAGTTGTTTTTTGATTGACTGATGGACTATTTTGACTTCTTTAATGAGATAGCTGAGCAGAAGTCAGTTCTTACGTTTCCTCTGGAACAGGAAATGTTAATCTGAAGCCTGTGAATTAAAAAAAAATCTGATAACTATACTTTAATGTGATTTGTTTCCTTTATATTGTAATTTATTGATTTAAAACCATTATTCTGAGAGAGGATCCACTGACTCCAAAAGTTGAAACATATGCATAGATAATTTTCAGTATTCACCCTTGCAAAACCTTGTGTTTCAAATTTTTTCCCTCCCTTTCTCCCAGCCCTTCTCTTAGATGATAAGGAATCCTCAATATAGGCTAAACATGTGCAATTGTTCTATACATATTTCCACAATTATCATGCTGCACAAGAAAAATCAGATCAAAAAGAAAAAAGAAACGAGAAAGAAAACAAAATTCCAAAAGATCGTTAAAGAGATCTATGGCACAAGAAAGGCTAAGAGCCCTTCACCTAAAGGGTTATATTTTCAATCAGTGGCATATCTACACCTCCCTATTACACCTTCAAATGGAGTTTTCAGAATTTGGGTCTTTTTTTTTTTCTAGTTGTTCTGGTCTTGGAAAGAAGAAATTTTGTGCTTAGAAAGTTTCTTATTGAGGAGATAGCTTCTGACTCTCTTCACTACCCTTTTCTTTTCTCCTTTCTGAGGATGCATTGTGGCAGATCAAAAGGAAATGGCATCACATATTATTGAAATAAAAGAAATAAATTACTCAGGAAAAGCTAGATTGAGGTCAATAGGATTCCTGGCAAATTTATCACAATGAAGGCGGTTCCATTGGGAACTAAGGCTTTGGTGTGGTCACTTCTTTGAGATGGAATCTTGCTAACCTCAGTATTGTTGTTTGGAAATTACTCCACCTGGTTGCTTTCCTTTATAAGATGGGATCAAAGTAAGAGGGAAGCTATACAAAGTTTATGAAAACATAATGCTTATTTGGTCCTAAGTTCCCCCCAGGGCCTGAGGCAAGAGGTATTGATCATAAAACAACTGAAACTAGTTAAAGAGTTGTCACTGTTCCAGGTATGTATATTGCACAATTTTGAAGATCTGATGGCAAATCTCCAGAGGAGGAAGTAGGAATAGATGATGGAGCAACATAACCCAATGAGGGAGTTAGACTTGAAGGCCAAGAGTGTGCTCTATGTCTGAGAGACTGATTAAAGTTATGTATTAGAGATATTTAACCTTTCCAGGAATCCAGGGAATAGGCTTTGGTGAAACATGTTGATCAAATGCTCTTATTTCGGCAGAAAGTGGTTGGAAATACTCTTTATTTCTTTACCCCCAATATTCATATGGATTATTTATATCCCAATCTGTGATAGAATATTCCAAGCTTGTATTGGATCAACCAGTCAGACACACTGTAACTCAATTCTCACATAGTGATGTCATTTTTGTCTTCAAGAACAAAGAATAACAACCAACTGAGATGGTCCTGTAATTTGCAATGGTCTTTGCCCTTCCAGTGGTGGCTTTGACCCAGAATATTGAATGGGGGTAGAAAATGTAGAGAGGAGACCTAAACACTAGTGCTGGCTCTGCCACTCATTACCATACTGATCTTTGGCAAGAATTTTGCCTTGCTAGGACTCACCTCAATCTTTGAAAGGAAAGAGTACTAATTATAACTTATGTCACCCTAGGCAAGTCGTTGCACCTTTCTGAATAGTTTCCTTATCTGTAAAAATGAAAGCTTTGAACCAGTGGATAGACTTGTAAAACTTGTAATCTGGAATATTTTAGTTCAAATCCTATTTGTAGTATCAATCAATTGATGAGTACAGGCATCCCAAAAGTCTCATTCAGTTTTCAGGTTTAAAAGCTAAGACTTTTGGAATACCCTATATTTATGAAGTATTTTGGATTCTTGGCTAGATCCTGGGGACAGAAATAGAAAAATAAAACTAATAATAAATAAAGAAATAATAAAACTACGAATGTGAGAACCTGGGTGAGGCATACTCTTTCTGAGCCTCAGATTCCTCCTCTGTAAAATCATTATACCAATCCAGTGTGCTACAAAAGTCAGAAGTCTGGGGAAAGGGAAATAAAGCATTTATTAAGTATTTACGGTGTGCTAGGCTCTGTGCTGAGCATTTTATATTGATTATCTCATTTGATTTTCACAACAATCCTGGTAGGTAGGTGCTGCTATTATTATAATTATAATTATAATTATTATTATTATTACCATTTTACACTTGAGAAAACTGAGGCAGACAGAGGTTAAGAGACTTGCCTAACATCTCAGTTGGTGATATTTGTAAAGCACTTGGCATAGTAAAGCACATAGCAAATAGAAGGGAATAAATAATTGGTTTTTCCTTACCCTTCTCTCCTTCCCTCCAACTCAACTCAATTCAATTCAGCATGAGGTAGTGGAAAGACCACTGGATTTAGAGGACTTTGGTTCAAAAGTGTATGCAACTTGTGGGACTTTGGGCAAGAAATTTAACCTCAAGCTCAGTTTCCTTAACTTTAAAATCAATCAAAAACATGTATGCAGTGCCTACTGTGTGCCAGACACTGTACTAAGCACTGGAAAATGAATGGGTTTGACTTCTAATTCTATGAAAAGTATGACTTTAATAAAGTGAATATTAATATTGTGCTTATTCTCTGCAAAGCATTGTGCAGGGGAAGGTAGAGAGTTTAGCTAAGACTCTATGCCTGTCTTCAAGGATCTAACTAAGGAACATACAAAAACACATTATATAGATACACACACATATATACACAGACACATATAGATATACATGTATATATCTTTATATCTTTAAATATATGTATCTATATAATATAAAATATAACAAAAACATGCTAAATAAAAGGGTATCTGATAAATATATAAGAAAAATTCAAAGTGCTATGTGAGGTTTAGGGGTAGAGGTAGGTGAGGAGAGGACTATAACTGATAGGGCAGAATCAGGGAAGACTTCATGGGATAGATATGTCATAGGAACAACATGTAAGATA